>NW_020172824.1:1008254-1195380 GCF_003031525.2 Neophocaena asiaeorientalis asiaeorientalis | reverse complement strand
TTTTGCTGTACGCGGGCCTCTCACTGTTGTGGCCTCTCCCGTTGTGGAGCACAGGCTCCGGACATGCAGGCTCAGCGGCCATGGCTCACAGGCCCAGCCGCTCCGCGGCATGTAGGATCCTCCCAGACCAGGCCACGAACCGGTGTCCCCTGCATCGGCAGGCGGACTCTCAACCACTGCGCCACCAGGGAAGCCCCTACCTGTCTTTTTTGATGGCAGAAAAAACATGAGTTTGAGAGGTGAAAAGACAGAGCAGCATTTTTTTTTTTTTTTTACTAAGCCAGTTGTTATTTTCTATTTAATCTCATTAATCTGCATATTTTTGGGAAAATAAGCAACTATATTCTTTGACAGGATTATTAAATTCTAAATTGCATGTGACTTGTATTAGACACAATCAGAAAAGAGAATAATGCCTAAACCAATAATCTCCAAACAATTTCTAGTTGGAATAAAATATTTTTTATTTGCAAATAGCAAATATTGCTTAGCCATAAGCTATATAAAGACTGGAGAAAAAGTTAAAAAGACACAGTTGAGAAATACTTCTAAATGTTAAGCTATAGTACAACTCCACCCAATGGATTTCTGTTGAATTTCACTTGTGCTGAGAAACACTATGTTTTTTAGATGCCATTCTGAATTTATATTTGATCACAATTATGTGAAAATTAAATGATTAGTGATATGGATGGAGAAAGGGCTGGAAAAAATACATCCAGATATAAACAGATTTGATAAGTGTGGAAAATTTGGAGTGAGTATATTTTCTATTTTAAAAATAGTTTCTACATCTTCACCTATCTGTCTATATCTATGTATATTTATGTAAACTTAATAGTGAAAAAGGTCAATAAAATTCACTAAAAGAAACATTTTACAAACTGCTAATGGGCAGGTTTTTGGGGCCCATAATTTACATGATAAACAGGTTATACTGCTTAGCTCTTACATCATGTTTTTAATTGGTTGTGACTTGTAATTCAATAGTTCAATAAAGACAGAAGTGAGGTAATTGCATTTTACTTCCACCTTCTCCATTAATTTGGTTTTCTTATAGGCAAATTATATCTCTACTTCAGTTTCCTCTTCAGTGAAATGAGGACAACCACGTTAGCTATCTTTTTTTAAACTAATTGCCTTTGACAAATTTTAATATTATTTATTAAACTTTAGTATCAAAAATTAATTGAGGCAATGACTGGAAAGAATTGCAGGTATATGAAGAAAATATTCATTAATATTCTGTAAGGTAGTATCTTTATTTCTTGGAGCAGTTTAGAAATACTAGCAACCTGATACTTTTTGAAAACTAAACCCAAATAAATAATGCTAAAAAAATCCCAAGATTGTGATAAAATCAATAAGAATGAATAAAATGAGTGGCAGTGGAGATTCATTTAGTTGAGCATAAGAAATAATTGGATATACTTCTTGAATCAGTTAAAACTTAAGCTGCTACAGTAATCTGATAGACCAGTTCCTGACTATTGTTACAGTAAAATAAATTTTCTACCCCAAGGACAAATCCTTACTACAAAGTTAGATTTAATTTACTTGAGGAGGGAGGAAAATAGTGCTCTAATGTCCTTCTATAAAGTTGATTTTCAAAAATTTTATATCAAGTCAGTTATGGAACTTATTAAAATGAAGATTCTAGGAGACAGATTCAGTAAATCCAAGGTGAAGCCCCAAAATCTGTATTGGAAAAAATAAGAAGGATCTGTGGTGATCCTGATGGAAAAGGTCCTCAGAACTTAATAAAAGAAACACCAGGTCTACAACTTCCTGACTTCATAGTGAATTTTTGTCAGTATCCCAATTTTTTTACTCTTTGCCTTTGACAAATTTTAATATTATTTATTAAATCTGGTCATCTGATCCTGAAAATAAAAACTTAAGCTGCTAAAAATAAATTCAAATATAGTGGCTTTAAATAGGAAAGAAGTTAGTTTTTCCTTTTATAGAAGAGTCTGTCTGGGGATGGGCATCCAGACTGGAGATTCACTCACATTCTGTTGGTAAGAATTTAGTCATACAGCCACACCTACCTTTTAGAGAGTCTGGGAAATGTAATCCTTAAGTAGTTTACTATATTACCAGGTAAAAGGATTTTTTGTTTTGTTTTGTTTTAGGCTAACTAGCATTCTGCTAGCGATAGTTATATTTAGCTTGGGCTCTGAAAGCAGTTGGTGAAATCATTGCATCATCAGATAGAAACCATATCTTACACTTACTCCCTAGGGACTCTTATCTCATCCTATTGCTTTAAATTCCATCCATATGTTGATGATGCCCAAATTTATATTCTCAGCTTTGATCAGTGCTGGAAATATATCAGAGTGTTATAGTGAACAGTTTACTCATCCATCCACTTAAATGTCAAATCAGATAATGGCACCAACACCCATCCAAAATCTAGAAGCCAGATTAGACTTCTCCCCTTCGCATGAAGACAATCCCTGACATTTCCATCTTGACTTTCTTCCATTGTAATAGAAACCCTGAGTTTTAGACAGATACCTGGTCTCCCAGATACAGACTATATTTCCAGCTTCCCTCACAGCCAAGTGTTGTCACATGACCAAGCCCTGTTTAATGGAATATAGATGGAAGGCATACATGCAATTTCCAGGTCATGCCCATAAAAGAAGTGGTGGCAAATTGAACTCTCATACTTTCACATAAGTATTTATAGCAACTTTATTTGTAAGAGACAAAAACTAGATACACTTAAATATCCATTAAAAGGTGAGTGTATAAACAGATTGTTGTATATCTATCCAGTGAAATAGTTCTCAGCAACAGAAGGGAACAAATTGCTGATATACACATCAACATGGAAAAATTTCAAAAACATTATGCTGAGTGAAAGAAGATTTACACAAAAGAGAACAAACTTTATGTTTATAATAAATTTTAGAACAGGAAAAATTATTCCACAGTGGAAGATAGCAGATCAGCGGTTGTTTGGGGGTATTAACTGCAAAGAGGCAAGCAGGAACTTTTTGGGGATGATATATATTTTCTCTATCTTGATTTTAGTGGTAGTTACATGTACACATTTGTTAAAACTCATTGGCTGTAAACTTAAAATGTGTGTAATCTATTGTATTACATTTTAAGTATATATCTCAATAATTTGGGTGAAAGAAAAGATGACCTTATTTACAGTAGAGACCAAATGGTAGCAATTAAAAATCAATCATGTTGAAAAGAAGCACTTTGCAGAACTAGAAATACAAATGGCCATTAGAAAATGTTTAAATTCACTATGAAGTAAATGCAAGTTTAAGATTTGAAAATTTTTATGATTGTCTCATATGAACTATTAAAAAAACAAACAGAGGATTCTGGTTTCTGGTCTGGTGAGCTTCTACTGGCAAGAAGGTTGGAAGTCACCATTCAGTCCTAACAACAAGTAAAAAGCTGAATAAACTGAAAAAATCAACAGTGCTTCTTAGATCCACAAGAGAAATGAGGTCACAGGGCCAACCACTGCCTCCAAATTATAGAGACCCGTAGGCAAATACAGAGAATTACAACTTTCTGGACCAGGAACATCCTGGGGAACCAGTGCCAGGGCCAAGAAACCTGAACTGTAATTGAAGAATTGAAGGAGGTGCAGTGTAGACAACTCAGAAAATTAAAAACTCCAGAAGGATCCAGTCATTGGAGGGACCGCACACTTTTGTGTGTTTTGCCTCCTGAAATTCTACCAGGTTCTCACAGTGAATACTGGAGGAAAACCCTTTATGCTTTTGGCAAGGGGAGGGGAAAAAGTTGTTTTTAAATATACCAGAGCTTTCTGTTCTTCTTCAGAAGATTCACGCTTAGGAAAAATTATTTAATCAGAGTCTAACCTGCTGGGGTTTTAGCAGAGCCTAACTGACCTGGGGGAAGGGAAATACCTAACTCCAGCTTGCTTCAGTCATTCTGTCCCAGCTGAAGGGGAGGTGGAACAACTGAGAAGCATATGGGAAGATCACAGTCCAGAGGCTCAGGCTCACTAAAGGACTGAGACCTAGTCATAAAATGAACATTTCCCCTCTTCCCACACCTTTCAGTACATTACTAAAGGCCTACTTACACCAGTTCCTTTTACCGAGTGCATCATGCCCTGCTATCAGGAAAAACATTACAAGACATACTAAAAGGCAAAAAGCATAGTTCAAGGAGACAAAGCAAGCATCAGAACCAGACCCAGATATGTCAGGGATGTTGAATTATCAGTTCAGAGGATATAAAGCATGACTGATATGCTGAGAGCTTTAATGAATAAAGAAGACATCATGCAAGAACAGATGGGCAATGTAAGCAGAGAGATGGATATTCTAAGAAAGAATCAAGGAGAAATGCTAGGAATCAAAAACATTGGGACAGAAATGAAGAATGCCTTTGATAGACTTATTAGTGGACTGTACATGGCTGAAGAAGGAGTCTCTGAACAGGAGGATATCTCAATAGGAACCTCCAAAACTGAAAAACAAATAGATTAAAGCCTAAAAAACCCCAGGATATCCAAGTGCTATGGGACAACTACAGAAGGTGTAACATACATGCACTGGGAATACCAAAAGGAGAAGAAAGAGAGAAATATTTGAAACAATAATGACTGAGAATTTGCCCAAATAAATGTCAGACACCAAACTACAGATCTAGGAAGGTCAGAGAGGATGAAGCAGAATAAATGCCAAAAACTTTACCTAGGCATATCATTCTCAAATTATAAAAAAATCAAAGATAAAGAAGCCAGAGGGCGAAACACCTTACCTAGAGGGGAATAAAGACTGATTTCTGCTTAGAAACCATGTGAGCCAGGAGACAGTGGAATGAAATATTTAAAGTGTTGAGAAAAACATCCCACTGACCTAGAATTCTGTAATTTAAGAGTTAACATAGAATTATCCTTCAGGAGGGAAGGAGGAGTAAAGAATATTTCAGATAAACAAAAATTGAGGAATTTGTTTATAGTAGACTTTCTTGAAATAAATGTTTTAAAAAAGTTCTTTAGAGAGAAGGAAAAAGGTATAGGTCAGAAGCAGATCTACACAAAGAAAGGAAGAAAACTGGAGAAGGAATAAGTGAAGATAAAAGAAAAACTTTTATGTTTCTTATTCTCAATTGAGCTAACAGACAATAGTTTGTTCAAAATGATAATAGCAACAATGTATTCAATGTTGTATATATATATATTCATATGTATATATAATGACGTGAATGATAGCAGTGATATAATAGAGGTGAGGGGAGAATTAGGATTATTTTGTTATTATAAGGTACTCATACTATCTGTGAAGCAGTTTAGTGTTATTTGAAGGTGGACTTGGATTAGTTCTAAATGTATATGATAAATACTAGGACAACAACTAAAAAGCATTTTAAGAAAGGTAAACTAACATACTAAGAGAAGAGAGAAAATGGAATCATGTAAAGTGCTCAATTAAAACCAGAAAAAGTAGAAAAAAGTGGAAGATAAAAATAACAAAGAACAAGAGCAAAAAAAAAAAAAGAAAAAAGTAACAAAGTTGTAGACATTAATTTAACTATATCAATAATTACTTTGAATACCAGTGGACTAAATGGACCAATTAAAAGAGTGTCAGCGTGGATCAAAAACCAAAATCCAACTATACATTGTCTAAAAGAAACTCACTTTAAAATAAAGACCCATATACAAAAAAGTAAAAGGATGGAGAAATATAAACCATGCTAACACTAATCAAAAGAAAGCAGAAGTAATATTAATTTCAGACAGAGCAGACTTCAGAGCAAGGAAAGTTATCAGGAATAAAGAGGGACATTGTCTTATGATAAAGGGATCAGTTCTCCAAGAAGACATAACAATTCTTAATATTTATATATTATATTTAACAACAGTGTTCAAATATGTGAGGCAAAAACTGGAAGAATGGCAAGCAGAAATATATAAGTTCATTATTATAGTTGCAGACTTCAACACTCCTCTATTGGAAATGGACAAGTCCAACAGGCAGAAAATCAGCAAGGACAGAGTTGAAGTCATCAATGCCATCAATCAACTGGATATAAAGTACATCAATAGACTACTTTATCCAACAAGAGCAGAATATACATTCTTATAAAGCTCACATGCATTTTCACCAAGATAGACCACATTCTAGGCCATAAAAAACACAGTAACAAAAATAATAGAAATCATATAGTGTCTGCTCTCAGGTCATAATTAAACTAAACTAGAAATCAATAACAGGATGATTGCTGGAAAGTCTCCAAATACTTGAAAATTAAACAACACACTTCTAAATAACACAAGGGTCAAAGAAGAAATATAAGAGAAATGAAAAAATGTTTTGAACGAAATAAAAAAGAAGACACAATTTATCAATATTTGTGGGACACAGTGAAAGCAGTGCTAAGGTGAGAAATTTATAGTATTGAATACATACATTAGGAGAAAAGATCTAAAATCAATCACCTAAGTTTCTACCTTAGAAAACTAGAAAAATAAGATAAAATTAAATCCAAAGTTAGCAGAAGAAAAGAAATAAGAATTAGAGAAGAAATCAATAATATTGAAAACAGGAAATCAATAGAGAAAATAAATGAAACCAATAGCTGGTTCTTTGAAATGATCAATAAAATCAATAAGCCTCTTCCAAGCCACCTAAGGCAAAATGAGAGAACAACTCTATGTCCACAGATCTGATAACCTAGATGAAACTGACTGATTTCTTGAAAGACACAATTTGCCAACACTTATGAAGAGATAGACTATCTGAACAGGCCTATATCTATTAAATAAACTGAACCAATAATTAATAAGCTTTTAAAACAGAAAGCACCAGGCCCAAATGGATACACTGGTGAATTCCACAAAACATTTAAGGACGGAATTATACCAATCATGTACAGTTATTTTCAGAAGATAGAAGCAGAGGGAATACTTCCTAACTCATTCTATGAGGTCAGCATTGTCCTTATAACAAAACCAGAAAAAGACATTACAGGAAAAGAAAACTACAGACCAATATCTCTCATGAACATAAATACAAAAGTCCTATCTTCAGGTCCATAGATACTAGGGATCACCCTTTATTCCTCAGCCTCTCATCTAATCAATTCCAAGTCCACTGATGAATTTTTCATATAAATATTGAATCCTTAAACTTTCTTTTAATCGTGCTATCTTGTCCTAGGCCACTAGTATCTGCCTGACTGTAGCAATGGGCTTTTATTCTCCCCTTTGTCAGAGTTGTGTGACTGTCACTACTTTTCTCCCTCTTCCCCACTTCTCCTAAGTCCCTTTCAAGTTTCAGTAATGCTGGACATTTTTAGATTCTCTAAACTTAACCATATTCTAACTCATCGTGGGGATGTTTGCCTATGCTTTTTTTTCTATCCAAAATACCCCCTAATTTCACCCATTCCCCCAAACCAGTCTGGAGCTTCTACTCAACAACTGGGCCAAAACCAGATAGGGCATCACTTAGGCTAAGAAGCCTTTCTTGAACCTCAGCTGTTGGGTTAGGTTCCTTCCTCTTTGCTTCTAGACTGTTATTTCTCATACAGTTTTAGTAGTTAATATTCTGAGTTTCTTGTCTGTACCTCCCATCTAAACTGTCTTTTCTGCAAGGACAGAATACAAATCTGTCTTGTTCATCATTGTAGCCATTATTTATCCAAGTAACTGGGACATAATAGGTCCTCAAGAAGTATTTGGTGAATGTCTACACCTTCATGAAAGCTGGCTACATTAGATGCATATGGTTTTCTGAATTAATGTGAAGATGGATACATAGGTCATGTTAACTCACAGTGGGCATAAGAATGGTAAATCTAGTTTGTTCTATAGTGGAGAGAGTTGTAACAGCTCCTTTGGAATGTTTTGGGAGCAACTTCTGTAAAAGGTAAGGCTGTTATAAAATATTTCACAAAATATGCTGAAAAATCTGCCCTTGGGGATCAGAGCTGTAGAATAAAGTTGATGAAAGAAATTTACTGTTAGATATCTCATGTCAAACAAACCTTATAACTCTTGTTTTGTGCCTCCCAGCTTGAGTGCATAAGAGAAAAAATGCAAATTTTCCAAATGAACTACAGCTAACAGTGCATAAATCTCAAGAAGACAGTACGATACACTTATTAAAACTTGTCAAGGATCAAAATGAATGTCTTTTTCTCTGAAATGCCAGCCTTTTTCTTTTTAAGGTTAGCTTTTCCCTAAAGCTACATCAATTATAAATAACTGTCTGCTAGCAAAACTAGCACAGCTACACTTAAAGTAAATAAACTAAGGAATTAAGCTGATTAAAAAATAAACAAGAGATTTTACCTTTTTTTTGATAGAATGGCTTCAAAAGAATGCCAAATGACCTTCCTATCTTTGTATATGTAGGAATATTAATTTAAAATTATGAGAGACATAGATTAATGTTCAACCATTGTTTAAAATAATTCTCTGGGAATCTAACTTTGGACTTGCCTTATAAAGGAAGTTACTTTAGTATTACAATTCTGACAGTCATCTTAGTCAAGATTCTTTTTTCTGTACAACTGAAATCAAGCCATGCCAGTTTAAGTAACAAAGGGAAATTTATTTTAAGGATATAAGAGTGTATCATGGAACCCAAAGGCTAGAATGTAGCTAGTCCTCAGGAAAGGGAAAGCTTCCATAAAATTCTCTCCCTTCTTCCTTTTTAAAATTACTTTTGTCCTTTCTTCCATTTTTTTTTTTTTTGTTTTTCTTTTTCTAGTCGACATGGCAGAATATTGTTAACCCAAGAATCACTCTCAGAGTCTCAAATATACATTCTCATGAGAAAAATGTTGTTTGAATGTATTCACTTATTTATGGACTCTGTCCACTACATCATTACAAGGGTGGGCTGGGTAGCGCAGGAAAACATGGCTGCCAAAGCTCACAGATTGTTGCCAGGCAAAGGGAGGGAAAAGAGGGTCAGATTATTGGTGCACTATAGGTGTTTATTCATCTCTGGATGGAACCAAGAAATACTAACCTCATATTAAATTAGAGGATATAGTAAAAAAAAAAAAAAAAAAAAGAACATAATGTTATGTTCAAATAAAGTGCCTTTCTAGTTCACCTGAGTTCTATCTTCATCTACTCTGAACCTGTTTACCTAAGTTGTATGTAGGTGTAGGTGTATTTGTATTGGCAACACATGTTTCAGGGACCAATGCCAGTTCTTTTTTTTTTTACCACTTATGTAGTCCATGCTTCTCAGGGGTAAATATATGAATGACAGGATAACTGAGGATCACATTAATAACTTCATTCAGGGTGTCATGCTCATTTGTGAGGACCTTGCAATGAACACTGCTGGATAAAAAAGACCAAGTATGAGTTTCATACCCATCTATTTTAGCAAAGTCGGATGAATGTCTCTCTCAAAACCACCTCCTCCATAGTTTTTTTCTTTTGTCCCCCTTTTTTTTGCGGTACGCGGGCCTCTCACTGTTGTGGCCTCTCCCGTTGCAGAGCACAGGTTCCGGACGCGCAGGCCCAGCGGCCATGGCTCACGGGCCCAGCTGCTCCGTGGCATGTGGGATCTTCCCCGACCGGGGCATGAACCCGTGTCCCATGCATCGGCAGGCGGACTCTCAACCACTGCGCCACCAGGGAAGCCCTCCTCCATAGTTTTTTGAAGGCTCCTGGGACGTTTTCAAAACTCCTCCTTTAGCTTTGGTTACTCTATATATGCTGATGACACTCTAATATACACGGCCAACCCCATCACTTTCCCAACAACTTGACCTATATTTTACTTTTTATTATTTCCAATTGCTATCTCAAAAGTAAAAACTTCAAAACTGAATTCATTTCTGTGCCATCTCTTCAATCCGCACTCTAAACTGTTCCCTGTTCTTCGACAACCACGTTTCTTCAGTCTTCAAATCCTGTTGGAGTTTATGAAATCCCCTTGAATCTATTATCTTTGGCCTGTGCCCTCTGCGTTGATTTATTCCAGACTCATCATTTCTATGTCAGACTAATATAACCACATTTTAAGCGTGTCACTTTGTCTCCATTTTCTCCTTTGGCTCTATTTTTACATTACCACCAGAATTATCTTTAAAAGATGCTGTTATAAGCATACTGAGATGATTAATTTCTGTTTTAAAAACAATTTTGTAATTTCCATTGTGAACAGTGTAATGTCTGAGGTGCTTTTAAATTTGACCCCAGCACAGCTTTTTATCCTATCTCCCTGCCACACATGGTATGTTTGAACCACCCAGAACTTCTGGCCATGCCACACACGTCTTGCTCCCATACTTTGTGAATATAATACTTGCTACATTACATATTAATTATTTGTTATCTCTCACCTCCCTCAATAGACAATGGGTTCCTCAAGGGCAGAGATACAGTCTTTGTTCCTATTTGTGTCCCTCTTAAGGGCAGCGTCTGCAATAGACGTGGTGTTGAATAAATGCTGGTTAAAAACACTATGCCCATCCAAAAAGCTTATACATTTATTTTTCAACTGGGAAACGACTGCACATTGCAGGAAGCAGGAATTTAGTATATGCCCTGATGATTTTCCTCCACTTTTGAAACATCAGTGATCATTGCCTTGTGTTATGGAAATTTATTTGCTGAAGAATTCTGTGTCATAGGTGACAGCCAGAAATTACAATGCTGAGAAAAATTATAAAAGGACAATCTCACCTCCTAACTACAAGTTTCTTCTTTTTCCTTTTTAAGTTTAGTCCTTAAGATATATTTAAATATATTTATTTCATACTAATTTACATTTTTGAGAAATCTTTTTGTAATTTTATGTTGCGTCTAAAGCTTGGCTACCCTTGACAATATGAAAAATCCCATACATATGTAATAGGACACATAGTCAGTGTCTGCCAGGGCATGAAGAAAGTAGATGCTCCATTTCAAAGTAAAGCTAAATTTCAGGACGTGTAAAAGGGAGATGGTGGAAAACATGTTTTACAATCCTGAACTGACCATCAACTTCTAACTATAAAAAAGTTTGAGAAGCCAAGAGTGGAGTGAAGATTGAAAGAGTGCTTTTGGCCAGTTTCTGGTCTGCCTTGTGTCCCATCTCCCTTCAGAAGAGGAAGGCTTGATACCTACTATCAAAATATAACTTCAAGAGTTAAGAACATGATGTTCTATGACTATAGAATTTACATGTTTCTTTTATTCATTGAGGACGGAACTACCAGGACGGTTCAAAAATCTAGATGCAAATGATGTGAAAATTGTAGATGAAAAAAACCCTACCGATTAACATGTAACTTCACAGAAACAGAGCTTTATGATTAGTAAAAGATGATCACACAAAGGTACATTTTCCTAGAGGATAAGATAACCTTTGAGTGGGCTCTTAGTGTATCTGAAAAGACATGTAATTGTTCCTTTAACTTATTTCCAGGTTTTGGATAATGTCTGTTGACAGTCCCTGACTATCATTTCAAGCCTGGTAAGATGTACATCAATGGGTCCCTGCAGCTGGGGACACAGTTGGCTGGGTTGTTACTCCATCTGAGGAGTCAGAAGTGCAATTGTTAGGCCGGTGGGTTGCTGGTGTCTGAGCCAAAGAGAGGCTGTCCTGTGTTCCCACAGCCTGGCAGGGCAAAGGATGAAAGAGCGTTTCTGTAGGTCTGACATGGGACATGCAAAAACGTAAGAGAAAATGGGTCATTTATAACTCTCTCCAGGAGGACCACTGATATCCTGCAGAGAGAAGTGAGAATGATCATTTGATGCCTAGGGGCTCATAAGCAAAAGTCTGAGGAGAATGTGCCACCTGCATCCAGAGCAATGCAGGTAAGAAGTCCCCACTGGATGGAGTGGAGTGGTCTTTGGAGAATGGGCTGCTTTAAACACCTGGGAGGCTCATACCAGGCAAGTTAAGACTGTCCTGTTTTAACCCTCATCCTTTCCTGTGATCCTAACATAGGCAATCAATAAGACTGAAACATGAGTGGATGATGAGGAATGAAAACGCAAGCTTTTCTTAATGGTTGCTTGACTCCGGGCTTCCCTGCATTCAGGAGGCCCAACCACTGTGAAACAGAACAGCCTTAATGTTAAGTCACATGCAGAGTTTTGACAATTATGCGGGACTGGACATTTTTATTACTCATCTAAGAACTTTTATTACCTGTGAGTGACTAAAAAGTCCTGAGACCAGCCACAGTTTCCCTCCAGGTAGTGTCTACCAAGTACAAAATAAGGTTACTTGATGAGCTGGGCTTACTTAATGGAAGTGTGTGTGTGTGTGTGTGTGTGTGTGTGTGTGTGTGTGTGTGTGTGTGTGTGTATGAGAGAAAGAATGTGTCTTTTTAAGCATGACCTTGCAGTTATTTTTTTGAATTCAGTAAGTCTGTGCTCTCAATTTCTTCATGGTTAGTTTTTATCTCTTTAAATTAAATTTCTAGTTCAGAAAACTTGCATTCAGATCTTGTCTTCAGACTGACACAATGAAGCATGGATTTGCCCAAACTCTCAGGAATACTGTCCTCCTGATACAGATGTGGTAACCTGTTTGCACAGTTGCTGGTGTGCCAGTTAAATGCATTCTGCTTCAGCAGAAAGGATATTTTATCTCTAGAGGTGTTACTGTTTCTACATGTTTCATTTTATTTTGTCACTAATCATGGTTTTGAAAAACAAACACTTCATATTTTTCACTTTAGTATGTAACTTGGCATGGGATTATTTTTTGGCTCTGCTTTGTTTTGTATAAGTATGCATAAACTATTTCCCTAAATATGAGTATGATAATGTCCATTTAAGGCTTCTGAAAAGTGCCAGAATAATTTATACAATATTTTTATGAGTTTAATTTTCTATTGCGCCAGTCAATGCATTGTAAAAATTCTTTTCTGAAGTAAAAAAAGTGCTGTACAGAAGTCATCAGAGTTTTTATGCAACATACTGCTCTTGATTGAGTCAGAATTGAAGTTTGTTTACTGTTCCCTCTGTCTGGAATGTTCCTTGCTCTGACTGCCCCACGTCTTCCTCTATCCCTGCATTCAGAGACCTCTCTGATCATCTAACCTAAATTTGGGCTCAATTATTTTCTATTTCTTGATCCTTATTCTTCAAAGCCCCTGACCTATAATTATATGTTTGTTTATTGTCTTTCTGCTGGCAGTAAAATATAAGATGGACAGCAGGAGGGGCTATGTTTTCTTCACTGCAGTATTTTCAGAACCTGGAACAGTGGACTCTCAATAAATATTTGTTGAATAAATGAATCAAGGGATGCATACTGGAAATACCATTCCTGATCATTCAAAGAGCACAGCTGTCTGAGAAACACAGTCTTGCACAAGAAACTTCTAGTAGTATTACACATCCACTTGAAAGTTGTCATTGTATTAGATTTAAAAGAAAGACTTGGTGAATTTATACCATGAACAGTAAGATAACCACCATAGCCTCAAAACCACCATATTTTTCAAATATTTAGCACCTACTGTTGGCCTGGCTTAGTGCCAAAGACTTAACATACATTGTTTCATTTACTCTTCCATGTTACACCATGTGTGAACTAAATGTATCCTTACCTCATTTAACCAATTAAACTGGGTCTTACAGCTTACCCAAGGTCGCACAGTAGGTGAGTTGTGGCAGGACCAGGACTCAAACTCAGGTCTGCCTTCATTTCAAAGCCCAGTCATAGCCACATGGCTATCATTGTCTTTCTTATCCATGCTGGTTATAATCTTATATAGCTGACTGCCAAGGGAAAATATTTGATGTGTTCTTAAATGAGTATTGGCAGGCACATTAATGTGGAAAGCAGTGGTGCAAGAGTTAGTGTCATAACTATAATACTTGAGATTATTAGTCCAGTAGAAGATAGATTCAGTGTGGAGAAGCATAGGAATTTTTTTGACTGACTGACTGCAGAACCAACCAGACATCCTACTTGCAGCATATATATAAACAGAGATTAAAAACGACAGCATATTTAGGAAGCCAAAAATAAGTTCACCACAGGTGACACTCTGGAAAAGTTAGAGAAGTGTGAGTTGATATTCTCTCTCTCTCTCCCCCCTCTCTTTATCTCTCTCTCTCTCTCAACTCTTAAACTCACATACCCCCATGGGTCCTGTATTTGATATAAGGAAAAGAGAGTTCTAGGCTTGTCAAAGACTTAGATTCTAGTCCTGACTTTGCCTATTGTGACCTTTGATGAGTGACTGAACAGTATGTATGTGGGAGTTCTGAACTACTTGGGTTAATTCTACTTGCGTCTGCCATTTGCTAGCTTTGTAATTTTGGGTTGTTATTCAAACTTTCTGAAATATGGTAGGGGCTCAGTAAGTGTTAGCCAAGTGTTACCCACTCCAGCACAAAGCTCCGGCACCTTCCCTTTCCTTCTCTTCCTCTCCTCCTCTCCCTCTTCCTGCTTCTCTGCAGGGCTCCCTTGCTCCCTCTGCGGGCCGAGCGCCGCAGTACCAAGCCTTCTGGTTGCTATGGGTACTGAGGTAACGCGGTAACCAAGGAGACCAAGGCGGAAGCTCCAGACAGCTCTATGCGGCGGCGATGGTGACGCACACGTCTGCGGGCTCTAGGTGGGTCGGCTGGCTGCGGTGGCGGCGGGCCTCGCAGCCGGCGTAGCGGGCAGCACGCCGGGTCTGGGTGGTGCGGGGAGCGGGCCGGAAGGCGGGAAAGGGTACTGGGCCCCAGGGGAGCTGGGGGCGCCGGCCCAGCGGGTGTTTGTTGAGCTCCTGCCTTGTGCCGGACACAGTACCAGGCCCGCGGGCTGCAGGAAGCGGCCTAGACTGCCGGAGTTGGGAGTCTTATTGTATTACAAAGCAAAGACTTCCCAGCCCTTAATGCTAATGGAGACATGAACGAGGGTGAACCCTAAACAGTGAAACCAGGCCTTCGTCACATCACTTGTACCTCTTCTACAAGCCAGCCTTTTCGAATTAAGTCTTTTTTTTTTTATTTTTGCGGTACGCGGGCCTCTCACTGCTCTGGCCTCTCCCGTTGCGGAGCACGGGCTCCGGACGCGCAGGCCCGCAGGCCCAGCGGCCATGGCTCACAGGCCCAGAGTGTAAGTTTAGTGAGGGTTCTGGTTTAGTGAGGTTTAGTGAGGGTTTAGTGAGGGTGAACCTGTGTGGTTCACCTTGTTCCTCATTGCTTAACCTGATACCTGGCACATGGAAAAAAGAAAACAAAAAGGTTTGTTGAAGTGGGTGTGTTTGTTTTAAATTCTTTTTTCATGGAGTTGATTATACAGTAAATTCAAAGCAGTAGAAAACTATTAAATGCTAAAACCTAGAACACTATTATTGACAGTACACTATGTGTAGACACTCTACTAATTGCTAGGGATTCAAAGATCAATGGTAGGACTACCCTCAAATATCTGGGATACTTGGGGAAATAACATCTATATAAGCAAAGCAGCAAAAATAACACAAGACAGAATATAGTAGCAAGTGGGTGTAATACACGTTATGTCCTTAAAGGAGAGAAGCTCGTTTCTGATGGAAGAAACCTTCATGGTAGAGGTGGCCTTTGAACTGGGCACTGAGTAGAATAAAACTTGGTGAGCTGAGAATTGGAAAATAAAGCATAATGGAGAATCTTAAGTACCAAGCTGAGTAGCTGGGTATTTTTTTTTCCTGTGTTTATGGGGAACTATTTAGAGGCAAAATACAGAGCAATCTGACACTCAAAAGGGTTTCAATGGTTTTTAAATAAATTGCTGTAAAATTTAGAAAATAGTTTTGGTAAAAGAGTTCTTACTCTAAATTTCCTTTTTATGATAGGTTAAGAGTATGAAAGCGGGGGAGAATCTGAATGATATGAATTAGTTATTTTAAGTATGTAGAACAATTTAGATTTTAAATCCTAAGAGGAGCTAACAGGACTGAGAATAAAATTGTAATTTCTGGCTTTGTCACCAATCTTGGATGGGTGCCTTAATTTTCCCATGCCTAAAATAGTCACAAGAGAGCACCTAGGATAACAGTAGATTGTATGAGAATGGATGGGAGAAATAAACTATAAATATATAAAAGGACTTAGGTTTCTAAAAGGTATGATTTATAAATTTAAAACTTGTATTTTTATAATCATATAAAGTTTTTAGTTGATAGAGAATAATAATGTATTACTTTATTATTGTGCCTTTCAGACTTCTTTAAGCTCTAGAATTTCTTTAAGTCTGACCCAGAGGCTCATTATGTAAAAATAGATGAAATCAGGGCAGCTGTGGGTAAATCAGAGCCTTGATGCTCCCCTCATTTGCTTCTCAAGGTAGTTTCTAAGGCTGCCCCCTTCTCTAACCCTGAACTCTCTGAAGCCCTTTATAGGCCACGAATCAGAGACCTTTTGTTCAGTATTCTGCAAATTAGGGAGGGGGAGATCCCTACCTTTTTATACTGGATAAACAAACTGAAGTTCAGAGACCCTCTAACACAAAGGTCTTCTGAACTTAAACCCAGCATCTTTTAATATCACTTATCATTTTTATTTTATTTAAAACAATTTTTATTGAAATATAGATCATTTAAAATGTTGTATGGGTTTCAGGTGTACAGCAAAGTAATTCAGTTATATATATATATTCTTTTCCATTATAGGTTATTACAAGATATTGAGTATAGTTCCCTGTGCTATACAGTAGATCCTTGTTGGTTATCTATTTTGTATATAGTAGTGTGTATATTTTAATCCCAAACTCCTAATTTATCCCTTCCCCCACCCTTCCCCCTTTGGTAAACACAAGTTTGTTTTCAATGTCTGTGAGTCTATTTCTGTTTTGTAAATAAGTTCATTTGTGTCATTTTTTTAGATTCCATATATAAGCGGTATCATATGATATTTGTCTTTCTCTGACTTACTTCACTTAGAATGATAATCTCTGTCGATCCGTGTTGCTACAAATGGCCTTATTTCATTCTTTTTTCAGGGCTGAGTAATATTCCATTGTTATTCTTCATGGAACTGCTTATCATTTTTAGTCAGAAATTATCTTAAAAGGATATCTTGCCCCTTGATATTTAAAGCCAAACTTTTTCAGTTGTTCTCAAGGGAACTGGCACATAGAAGGTAAAAAGTGGGTGACTTGGGTACCATTTAGTGCCCTGAAGCAGTGTTTAATTATCAGATATTTTGGTTGGTTGAAAGATTGAATGCAGCCTGGATGTTAATCTCTGATTTACTTTCAGGGTCTATGGTAGGAGAAAATGACATATATTTATTTAGTAGGGCACTCAAGCATAAGATGTTATGCTAAGGACCACGTGTCCTTAGATTAGTCCTTTCCTTAGATTAAAAAAAAAATATATATATACACATATATATTTAAAATAAGGATTATATCAGGCAGAGAAACTGTTAAAATTCTTTTATCAATTTAACTATTTTTAATTAAATGCATTTTCATTTAACATTTCTTGCTTAGGCCTTTGATTTCTAAATACTATGGTAAATACCCATCCCCAAAAGTTTGCTTATTAGACCCCTTGAAAGTATGTGCTAAAGTAAGGAAAAATCCTTATTTATTGGCTTTTAAGTTTTCAGCTCTAAGATGATCTGGGTTGTTAGAAGAATCAACTAACCTTAGATAAGTTTTCAGTTATATGAAAACAGTGGTTTCCCAAATATCCCATTCTGCCAATGGTGTGATGATAAATTCTCTGAGTCTAGGGCAGCTCTTGAATACTCTGAGTTTGTAGATTTATAGAGCATAAATTCCTTGTTTCCATTCTGTCGCGGCAGACCTTGATGCTTGGGTTGCTTTCCCAAAATGGGAACTTATGTAGAAGGATCTTTCAAACCATCATGGGCAGTTCTGGGTCATATTGTGTGTTATGTGTCTGGGGAAGAAGAAGGTTGGGGACAAAAATGATGCAGTCTAATAAATCAGGTAACTAGAAAATTTTCCAAATAACTACTGAACTTTTGGTATTCAATTATAAGAAGAAATTTATTGATCAAGGGACACATGGAATTATGAGGTTTGCATAACAGAGAGTATATCTGTATTTCCATGGTTCCATTAAGTGACTAAAGTTTTGTGCCTTGCTATTTTTCCTGCTGACATTGTTATATCCTTGCTGTCCCAAGAACGGTGACTAATTCTCTGTTGGTTTCAGGAAAGGAAACAGGCAGAAGAGCGGACTCACAATTATAATCTTCCTTTTTTTCTTCATGCAAGAAAATTGGCCTTTGTTTGTGGCTTGATAAAACATTTAATTGAGAAGAAGCCTTACTAATTGCATTCAGTGAAGTGAAATGCCCCCTGAATAAGGCTATTTATTGGCTAAATCACATTATCATCAGAGCTATAAATCTGAATCATCTCATCCTAATGAAATTTACAGATTTTTCTTTCATTCATTTCAGTCCTTGTGTATCAGTTCAGCTTTATGCATAATGTACACACACATATAAAACTGTATATCTCAATGCATAAATGAAGTTAAGGCAATTTAAGTTATTTTAATTAATCAGACATATTAACTTTGGGGATTCTTTTATTTTAATTTTTGATGATAATGGTAATGATAACATTATGGAAGTTTTCACGAAAAACTTACTGACAGTAGATGAGTGTCCAGCTGTTGGATTTCCTGATATAGGTCAAAAAGGGATACATAGACTCTCTGTTACTCTATGTCCTAGAAGTTTTTAAAAGGTGCCTTTTGTAGTCTCTGATAGAAATGAGACAAAGGTTTTACCTACAAAGAAGGGGCAGAAGCAAACCAAATTTTTTCATTCCTGTGGTATCTTTGGTTTTCTTTGACACTGATTTTAGCTTTGAGAGACAGGACTTGGTGGTTGAGAAATGAGTCTGAGTTAGACGTCTCCCCTAAGTACTTTCTTCTTTCAGAATGTCACACGGTATTGTCTTTATTTGTGTGTTTTCCCCTTGACTGTGAGTCCTTTGAGGGAAGACACCATGTCTTATTTACCATTGTAACTTCAGTACCCACAATAGGGCTCACAAAGGAGCAGCTAAATAACTTGATTGAAGGCACAAATACACTTTGTCCTATGATGCAGCCATTACATTACTTACAGTATAAAATCCATTTTGGAATTCTCTTCAGAGAATAAATTCCCTTAGAATTTCCTCTAAGGAATTAAAAATCTACCCTTTCAGGCTAAATCTGATTTCTGGAGGTAGAGTAATTTGAAACTAGATTTGAGTAAACAAAGTAGTTGCTTCTGCTGGCCACCATCATTTTTAGTTTTGAATGAGGTATAGCAAAGTAGATTTGTGTGTTTGTTGGATATATGATGGACTCTGCAGACAGTCTCAAAAGAGGCATTCCAAAAATGTTTTGATCAGTGGTTGCATCGTTGGAATTGTAAAATAATCTCCCAGAGATTCGATTCATTCGATCGTGTTGACTTTAATGTCACAGTAGACTTACACTTGATTGCTCCTGTTCTGATGTCTTCTCTGCTTAAGTCTTTGAGCATACCTTCTAGGCTTATTTCCTGTTCTTCCTGCTAAAAGTTTCAGTGATTCTCATTAGTTACAGAACACAGTACAAATACTTTAAATACTTTAACTTGGGATTTAACGTCACCCATTATTGGGCCTCAGCCTACATTTCCGAGTTTACACCTACTTTTCCCCCTCCATTCAAGAGCTGTTTTCTTCTAGCGGTGAGGAAAGTTCATCCCATCCATATCTTTATATATATTAGCCCCCTTCACCTTAAAGCCCCACTTTAAATGCTGTCCAGCTTGAATTCTCTTCTTTTGCTCCCCTCCTATATCTGTAAGTTTTATAGCCTTTGTAATTCCTACCTTGTTTTATGGCTTTGATATATAGGTCTTATATGCCCTATTTGACTCCACACTATTTGAGCCCAGAGAACAGATCTCCTTGGGCCTGGACTCCTTCATGTCTCTCAGTACAGTGCTGTGCATATAGCAGAACCTTAATAAATATTTATAGGGGTTATGAGCACATGGGAGCACATACATAAAATGACGGTATCAAATGGTTTGGGCATTTATGACTATGGACTCTATTATATTGCCTCATATTTAAGAGTGTTTGGAATTTGGAAATTTTGATTCATATAAAAACCTAATAGTTGTGCATGTGATTCAGCAGTTCAGCATTACAGAGTAAATTATTGTAGAACCGTGAGTAACTGGGATACTCAGGAAAGAGGGTGTTCTGAATAATTTAATTTTCTGGCTAACTTGGAGTTAGGCAAAAAATCTTTTTTGTTTCATTTCTTGTTGAAAAATCCTTTCTAAATATGCTAATTTTTGATCTTAGGCAAAGAGCATCATTAAATTTTTCTTTGATAAATGAGTATACTTGAATGCCTTTGGGTAATTATTGCATACCTTAGTTCTCATTTTACATTACCGTATATGTAAAAAAAAAAAAAGGTTTTCCAGTTTGGATTGTGTTTCTAAGGTTCTTTTCACTACCTACCTAGCTTTGGATATTATTTTTGGCTGGGAACAAATACCTGATATATATTGTTATAATCTTAATCATAGAAAGAGCCAGATTATGTGCTCTATTTGTCTTAAGGAATTCATTCTTCACTTTCAGTTTCCACAGTCTTTTGCTATATAATTATTGGTAAAATTTTAGTTCCGTCAGATATGTTATAGTTATAACTATATTAGCATATAAATATTTGTATAACATAATACATTTATCATTTATAATAATTTCTTGTTGTTTAACCATTGATTCGATCTTTTTCCCTCATAATGTTTTCTTGTTTAAAAATTTTCCTGAGTTATATGTATTTTCAAATTTGTAACGTTAACCACTTTATGTTGACGTAATTCTTTTGCCTTTGTTACTTTTTCAGAAGTTTCCGCCAATCACAATAATTTTTAGGCAATACTAAGACAGTAATCATGAACACCAAAGATTTTGTGGTTCTTCCATGGGGAAAAGCTGGAAATTCTGTAAAGCTAAAATATAAGTAAGTGCATATGTGTTTATTACTTAAATAGAATAGTTGCTAAAGTTTCTGTATTTTATAATTTAAAGTATTCTTTTCATATGAGGCTGTTTAGAGTTGAAATAAAATTTTGTGAATTCTCATCTCCATTTTCTTCACGTTGCTCTATTTTCAGAGAGTAGGTTTGAAATATTGTAAATCTATAATGGTTTAAAAATGAGGACTAAAATTACTTATGACACAAGAATCTATGCGAATTGGGTTCATCAACTATTGAAGCAATACAACAGAAAGTTACAAATATTTTTGTAACACTTATACAAAATTAGAAAAGAATCACCCTGAAGAAACTGAAATTTAGGGAGACTGTTAAAGTGAGAGACGAGACCTTTAAACAGGGAAGAGAAATCACTAACTACCCTTGCACTTTGCATTGTTAAAGGACTTTATGTTGAATTCACCTCTCCCAGGACAGGTATCTTCTGTCCTAGATTGCCTTGGAGATGCATTTGGACTGAGTCAGGCAATTCTGGGTATCCTAGAAATTTCAGGACATGGTAGGGGTACCAGAAGGTTCAATATACCATTTCCCTTTGAGATCATCTAGAGTCACTGGGAATTCCCAAGGCCTTCCTCTCAAATATGATTCAGGGCCAGCCATCATGGGCTGGGGGCAGACTGTCAATGTTTAATTTTAGTTTCTGAGTTCCCTGATCCAGATAAATAGTCCTGTGGGTACTCAGTGTCTTCAGAGCTTTCCTAATTCTCCCTTTGCTTTTGAGATACTGTGTGGAAAAGCATTTTGTCAACTGGAAAAAGTTATATGGCATTATCATTATTAGGTTTACTAGTTTTTGGTAGGGAGGGGAGCTATCCAATTGCTAGTATTACTAATTTTACTTTTTTAATGCAAAAAGAGAAGGGACAATGCATTTTGGTGATACGTTTTAAGTCTGTGTGTATATATCTATAAACATTCATCCAACAAACATTTGTTAAGTACACATAGTCTATACACTGTGCTAAGGAACAATGGGTACAAAAGAAGAAAGTCACAATCTTTGCCCTCAGGTAGCTTGTGGCGGATGTGAATAAGTAAAATTACATTTACAAAGTAGTGTGAAACATGGTGTGATATTAAAGCACAGGTAGCTATGAGAACATGGCCCAAACTGCTAGGCCAGGGGTGAGGAGGTCTCCAAGCTTTGCCTGAAAGATGCAGTTAGTTGGGTAGTTACTGGGTGAAACTTGTTCAAAGGCACACAGACACATAGTCTGGGGACTTTCAGACATATCCAGTTCACTAAGATTTATAGAACAAAATTGGTGAGAATGGCAAGTCATGTAGCTAATAAATTAACTTGTATGCCACACTAAGGAGTTTGGGATTTATCTTGGAGGTGAGGGGTAATCACTGTTCCCTGGCCTGCATGTCTCCCTGGTCCAGCCATGAACCACAACCCATAGAAACTAGGGCGGGAACACCCATTCTATGGTAATTGCTGTGGAGTTTCTTTTCTTGCCCTTTACTTCTTCCAAGTCTATCTTATTTGACATTGTCTCAGCAATTGTCTTAATGTTGTCTTACGTTTTGGTGTTCTCCAATTCCTCTCTACTCTTTTCCAGCCTCCACACCATTTCTGTGGGCTATTTCTGCCTCTTGGATTTGTTGTGTTGACACGGTCCCTGTGGGATCAACTTTAGTTGCCCTTCTGGCTCTGTGTCTAAGGATGTCTCCAGGAGGAATCTTTTGTCTTGCTCCAGACCCATGGAATTGCACCATCAACTTGACCACTTGGTCAGTAGGCCAGTTGCTTTTCTTCAGTCGCACCCCCTTCCTCTACCGTAGTGGGGACTTTCAGAACATCAAAAGTTTTGTAAGCAAACAAATGACACAATCACATGTGTGCTTTTGAACTCTTCCTCTGGAGGCGATGTGGAAAGTGTTGTGGGCCACTGAGACTTTGGGCCACTAATCCTGAACTGTGTCCCCAGCCCACCCCAGAGTGAATTAGTTCAGGAAATGGCGTCACTGGTCTCCTGGTTGCTCTTGAGATTATCTCAGGTTCCTTCCTTGTCCCTTCCTTGGTCAGTTACCTACTTCTGGTCAGTCTCCAACTCCAGTTAATTCTATTTTCTTATATTTCTCAAATGTTCCCATTTTTCTCTCCAGTGTCTCTGTCCAGTCAGACCAGCACAGTCTCTCTGTTATTAGGATTACTGAGATAGTCTCCTAACTGGCTGCCTTGCTCTCAGCCTTACACCCTCTGATTAATATTCCATTATACAGCCAGAGTGAACTTTCTAAAGTGCAAGTATTATCAAGTCTCAATTCTCTCAAAACCTTTTAAAAATTCTTATTGCTAATAGAATACAAATCCCAATTCCTCATTATGGCCTACACAGCTCTTCATAATCTGGCCACTGTCCACCTCAGCAGTTCCATTTCTTGCCACTCTCCCCGTCCTGCACTTAATGCCTGGGCACATGAAACTTCTAGTTCCTGGACCCACAAATCACTCTTTTCTACTTGTACCCACACTTTTCTTTCTTCCTGGAACACTGCTCTCACCACTTCCCTTTGACCGGCTAAGTCCTTTCATCCCTTGGGACTCAGCTTAGTCTTCACTTCCACCAGGTACTGTTCCTATGGCCCCAGGGGCTGGGTATGTGCCCTTTCTCTGTGCTCAGGTATCTCCCTGTACTTCTCCAATGAAAACACCATTATACTATACTTCAATTACCTTCACGTTTGTCTACGTTCCTGTCTATAATGGAAGCCCCATTGGGTCTCACATCCTATCACTTACGACAGTGCTTGTTTGTAGTAGGGGCTGAATTACTCCTTGGGGAACAGATATAATGAAAATAATGCCTCTCTTTCTCAATATCTTCACCAGCTTCTCTGAACGCTCTAGACAGTTTTCGCCTCCTGTCACTTTCCATATATCTTCCTGGACTGTCCACTTGGGGACATATCTTTGGCCCGCTTGCTCTTTGGTGGATTGCTCACCACCTCTCAATTATTCCCCTCTCTTATCTTCATTATTCTTATTCTGGTTCCTTGCCATGGCACACATACCCAAGTAGCCCACACTACTTGATTATAATAAGACACTAATGAAATAACGAAAGAAGAGATTTAAACTCATGATAGAGAGTGAAAGCTAGAGAACTAGGTTGGTTTGCTTCTTGAAAGAGAGACTCAGTGACTGAGGCTGACAAGGGACCAGAATTGTAGAATGGAGAAAATAGCTTGTGTCAAAAGCTTGATGAACTTCAGATATTGTTACGAAAGCTCTTGTACAGGAATCTGTAAGGGGGCTCTGCTCTGTCCTCTGAAACTTTTCTTCTTGTTGCTTTCCTTCAGTGGAAACAATAGGTGATGCTTGGCTCAGTTCCCATTTATCCCTTTGATGGCTCCTGTTCCAAGACCCTTGACAGGGGTTTTCTTCCTAATAGGCTCCAAGCAGGCCCTTCTCTCTCTCTCTTTCTCTTTTTGTATTATACATACATGGCATAAAGGTAGAAATTTATCGAAGTTTTCCAAGATGATTAATTTAGCAAAAATGTGTATTCTGCCCATACAGAATAGTTATTTTAAACACTATGATTCAAAGTATTAATACTTGAATCCTTTAAGGACAGTATGAAAATTAGAAAATAATTTTTATTTTATTTTCTATTTGTGTGTCATGGATATTTGTACATATATAAAGACATAGCTCATGTATAACATGAATTATGATTTGAGACCTCTAACAATGTAATAAAACAAAAGTCTAAGATTTGGAGCGATACCTTGCTTCAGGAGAATATTAATTGAAGGCAAATGCTAACTTTAGAAACCATACTTCAAAGACTACAAAGGAAGTAGTTAAAATAGTTTTTCACATATTTATTATTCATAATTTTAATTAAGGGCAAACCATAATATAAACTTAGTTTGCCTTTTTTTTTTCTTTTTGGGGGGTTTGTTTGTTTACCCCAAATGAACATTTTGCATTTAAATCTTATTCAGAAATGCTCAAGAACTGAGAATGGAGAAAGTACAGTTAGAGTTGGAGAACCAAGAGATGGAAAAGAAACTACAAGAATTCCAAGCGACAAGGAGCAAAGAAAAGGAAGAAAGAGGGTGGGTGACATTTGTAGAGGATTTTAGAGGAATAAGATGAATTTTATTATAAACTGAAGTCCTTATGTCAAGAACTATTTTGTATATTATTGTCACTCCAATGACTGTCCGTCCTGAATGAATCATTTCTGGCTTTTCCTGATGAGCAAGCAATATTAAATTTCCCCTACTTTTTCTCTTTGTGTCCCTTTCCTCTGAACCTTATTTGGTCTTACATGTTCTTATTTCTCTTCTTACATTCCTCTTCTGAACCAGTTATAGTCTGGAATGTTGAGGACAGCAATGCAGAACTTGCCCTTTGCTCCCATAAAATTGCCATGAATAGGAGATTGCCAGTTTATGTGTAGGGCATTTTTATTTATTAAAAGACTTTTGGGGGGCAGGGGTTAACATGCACATAGATAAGAATCATTCAGACCCTCACGTATGTTTGAAATATTTTTAGCAAATGTGCTTTAGCTGAAATTTTATTAATGAGACTTCTCTAATATTATGCTTGCATATCTGTACTAATTTTACCGAGCATTTTGCTTTGTTGTAAAAATAATACATAAATATAATTAAAATCAAGTATAACTGATAGTTATATAATGAAAATTATCTCTTCTTCACTTTAGGCTGACTCCCAGCCCATTGTGTAGTACCACTTTTAACAATTAAAATGTTTCTTCCCACAAATGTCTTGTCTTTGTACAAGACTATGTATATATAAGTGTTTGAATGTGTGTGTGTGTGTGTAGGTTTGTATCTGACATGTCTTTTACATTTTTCAAATGAGTTCATCTATAAAAGTCTGTGGATGGAGTCACATTCTACTTTTCTACTTGATATATCTTAGTGCTCTTGCCACATCAGTGCACAGGGATCTCATTCTTTTAGTGGCTGCATAGTATTTCTTTGTGTGGCTATAATAGCATTTATTTTTCATATCTTTATTAAGTTTTCAGTATTTTGTGATTATATATGCTGCCATGAATATGCTTCTACATATATTTTTGCTTACATCTATAAGAGTATCTATGGGATAAATTTCCACCCATGTAATTTTAGGTCAAAGTATATGGCAGTTTACATTTTGGTAGACATTGGAGAACTCCTTTCAAATAGGCTTCAAAAGTGCATAACTTTCTCCTACAGAGAATGAGTGGGCATATTTCATATGCTTTTGGTGGTACTAAGTATTACCAGACTCTTTGTGTATTAAATTTGCTTTTGTTTAGTATTCAAAATGATGATTCTCAAATATCTATAAAGTACCTTCTGAACCATTAAAGAAAATTCAAAGGTTTATTATAGTTTTAGTAGTGTTTGTCTTTAGAGATTAACTCTGTGAAAGAGTATTCATGAGCTATACACACAACCTTTCTAATAACCAGAGTATTGGTTTAATCAAAGTCATCTCAATGTAGTACATCCCAGGTGACAAAGTTTATTCTGTATCTTGCTGCTCTTATCCTAATGATCCAATGGCCAGTTCTCTTTTTTTATTGTGTTTTTTTTGGTTTTTCGTTTTCTTTCTTATTTTTTTAAAGATTTTTTTTTGTGTGTGGCATGCGGGCCTCTCACTGCTGTGGCCTCTCCCGCCGCGGAGCACAGGCTCCGGACACGCAGGCCCAGCGGCCACGGCCCATGGGCCCAGTGGCTCCGCGGCATGTGGGACCCTCCTGGACCGGGGCACGAACCCGCGTCTCCTGCATCGGCAGGCAGACCCCCAACCACTGCGCCACCAGGGAAGCCCTCTTTCTTATTTTTTTAAACCTTCACTAATTTGGATTTAGTTTGGGCTTCTCAGTGGATCATGAATATATCTGTGAATCAGAGTTCCTGAAAGCAGCCCCCAAGAGTAAATGTTCATTAGTTGAGGAACCTTTTCTAGATGTTTTCAAAAATGTTCTAAAGCTTGACTGGGTTTTCAGAATAGTTAAATGCTTTTCTAAGGTCACACAGATAGTAAATGTCACAGCCGGAATGAGAACCTGCTAGTCACTGGTCAGGAAGACGGAAAGTCTGGTTATCCAATCTTGGTTTTATGATTTATTATTTCTGTGGCTTTGGGCAAGTTTTTCTCTCATTATTATTTAAAATGGGAATTGGCCTCCCTGCTCTGTTGACTTCAAAAGATTTTGTGAGGCTCAAATAAAAGTACTTTGAAAACTGTAAAGCGAAACAGTTTGCCTTCTTTGAAAGCTCTGTTACCTTTTGCTGTGGGAGCTAATTTGAAGTCTTAATAGGAATTCATCACATAGTAGATCTGCTGAATTTTGGGGGGTCTTGTTTTGCTTCCTTTTTCTCTTTGCATTTGTGAACACTTAGCTTTTAAAACTGCATGACAATCTGTAACATTTCCTATAAATCAGTAAAGCTATCTTTAGTCATTGTAAATGTCTAAAAAATGAAATTCTTCATCTGTGTTTGGACATTTCACTTTTATTCATTTCTTCTCAAAAATTCCAAATATAACAGAGCTATATTTTAGAATTACTGAGGATATTGTGGCATTCTTGATATTTCATTTTCATTTTGTGGTGGTCTGTTAAATGTTAACAACTGAATTTCCATTTTCTGAAACAGGGAAAATATATTTGTTTTCATTAAAAGGAGAAATATATTTAGTAATTACATTTTGTCTTCTGTTCATATATATTGAAGGTCAAGTGGATGTCGCTGGAAATCTGCACAAGTGGGCAGATTGGGTAATCAATCATGCATGATGTCACAAAATAAAGGAAATGTTATTAAGGTAAGAAAATACCATTTGATTCTTAGGCAGTTTGCTGAGAAGATATAAATTATTTTTTCAGATCTTGCATTCCCTTCCATACTTAAGAACCTCCTATTCTTGTTTTAACAAGTTTGCATGTTATTGGATTTCAATTGTATTTTATGGGCTAATATGCAACTTTCACTATTCAGATATGTTTTTGTTTTTCATCTGAAAGTTGATTTTTAAAAATTCATCTTCAGGTGAATTTTCTAAACTGAATTTTTCCATTCAGTTCAGTTCTGGTTTTTAGTATGTGAAATAGAACTATGTAGTTCTATATTAAGGTGAAAGCAAAATTATTAGATATAACAAAGGACAGACTTTTTTCTGCCTTTTTGTTATATCACATTTATTTAATGTATTTATGTTCTGCTGGAATAATAATTATTCATAAACTGTTGATTCCATATGTGAAGATACCCAAGGGAAAATGCTTTAAAATTCCCCAGCCATAGAATTGCTTTATCTTTACTGTGTATTGTAAAATATAACATTACATAATATTTAAGGTTAAAGGCAAATGAGTGTCCTTATGTAAAGAAAACTGTTTTGCTTCTGGATTCTTTAGTACAAAATCTGTGACTTTGTAAGTTTTAACTTCTATAGCTTTTTCTTTTTTATATACCTATCATTAAACTTTCATTGGGTCGGTTGGCATCTACAGACATCTTGGCACTTCTAACATTTTTGGCTTAGAAAAGGCATTTTATTCTTTAGTGTCATTCTCTTACTGAGATATGTTTCTTTAATTTTTGCATTAAAAGTTTTATAATCCACTTTGCATTTTTCATTATCTTTCTGAGACAGTGTTCCATACTTTAGATGTTGTTGTAAATATATTAAAAGTGCTGACTCTGTGATTATTGATTTATTTATTCAATAGCATTTATTAATGCTATTTATTTATTTATTTTTGCGGTACGCGGGCCTCTTACTGTTGTGGCCTCTCCCGTTGTGGAGCAGCAGGCTCCGGACACGCAGGCTCAGCGGCCATGGCTCACGGGCCCAGCTGCTCTGCGACATGTGAGATCTTCCCGGACCGGGGCACAAACCCGTGTCCCCTGCATCGGCAGGTGGACTCTCAACCACTGCGCCACCAGGGAAGCCCTGCTATTTATTAATAGCATTTATTAATGCTTCTTTGTCTTATACTGAATTATCCTTGTTCTCAAGGATATCCTTACCTAATGTAAAAGATGATGCACATATGTAAATATTTATAGGAAAACTCACTATGTAATTTTTGCCCTGTAGTGTATTTGTGCTTGGGAAATACTAGTTTAGCTCTACAAATATTTGAGAGTGTACTAGATATATTTGTAAGGAAAAGTGATGAATAAGTCATAATGCCCATTCCCATAAACCTCATAATTGATGATGAAAGCATGAGGGGTTGGGGAGTTACAGAAGGTGGGAGTAGAAATAAGATTGGGCAGGAGGGTAGGAGGCCTGAATACCAGACTCAGGAGTGTTGACTTTTTCACTGGGTGAATAGAATTCCCTGACAACTTTGAAGCAGGAGAGTAGCAAGTTTAAGGTAATGATGTATGATGGTTGATCTTGTTGATATCCAGTGCATTTGAAGTTTATATAAGTAGAGTTTAGAGCAAATGATATTCAAACTCTTTTGATCATGTACCACAGCAATAAAGAATATATTTTGAGGGCTCCCCTGGTGGTGCAGTGGTTGAGAGTCCACCTGCTGATGCAGGGGACACGGGTTCGTGCCCCGGTCTGGGAAGATCTAAAAAAAAAAAAAAAAAAAAAAAGAATATATTTTGAGAATGGACTTTCTATCCATGAATTTTTTATCTACTTATAAATATAATTTATTCATATACATACTAATATGTCATGTTCATTGTAAAACAAAATATGGAAATTAATCAAGGATGATATAAACATGAATAGATGCTTCTTTTCTTCTCTTTGATCTTTTCCGAGCTCCCTCAGGCATGCATACATGCTACTTTGGAGGCCACTGATATAGAAGCAGAGAGACTATTTATAAGTCTATTAAAAGGTCAGATGAGAAGAGTCTGAATGAGAACGTAGCAGAAGAAATATAAAGGAAACATGGACCCAAAACACAGTGAGAAAGGAAAAGAAGAAGTCAAATATATAACTGGTATTCCAGGATGAATTGCCTAGGAGATAGAAAAATAAAGGAGCTGGAAAGAAAAGTTCTGGTGTTTAGATTTAGAGCTAGATAGTTGGCTTCCTCCTTCTCTCCCTCCCTTCTACCCTCCTTCTCTTACTTTCTTTTCCCAGCTTTATTGTATAATTGACAAGTAAAGTTGTAAGATATTTAAAGTGTACAGCACGGTGATTTGATATACATATACATTGTAAGTGAATTCCTTCTATCGAGTTAATTAACACATCCATATTTACCTTGTTTTTTTTTAAATAAAAACATTTAAGTTCTACTCTCTTAGCAAATTTCAAAGATTTCAGAGTTTTGTTTGCATTCTCATGTGTTAGTTGAAGCTGAGAGGGTAAATGTGCTCTCTAAGAATTTATAAAAAGGATAAGAAAGGTGTAAAGGATAAAGGGCAGGTATGAAGGATAAAGCCCAGAGAATATGGAGGCAAAGAGAACTTGAATATTTATTCACTATCTGTTTTATACCAGTCAACAGTGCTTTTCCTGTTACATCTCATTAAGTGCTTATATCACTCTTAAGAGGCAGTTGTTATTTTTTCCAGTTCCACAAATGAAGTAATTTAACATCAAAAAAGTTAAATAACTTGCTCACGTCAAGGGTCAGGGCCAAGATTTGAAATGCAGGCTTTCAGGCTAGTTCTAAGATAATTTGCCAGCTCTCCAGTAAAGGGAGCCTGAGAAGAGAAATAATGGGAGAAATAGAGTCAAAGTAATGTAATTTCATAGGAGATGAAAGTAAAGGAGGACATTTTTAGAAAAAAAATGGAGAAGTCAACCTTGATTGATGTATTCGTAATGAAAAAGTTGGGTTTAGTTTTAGCAGTGTTTCTCAACAGGTGGCAATTTTGTCCCCCAGGAGACATTTGGCAATGTCTGGACACATTTTTAGTTATCACCACTGAGAGGGATTTTTTTGATTAATGGTGTGTAGTGGCTACAAGCCAGGGGTGCTGCTGAACATTCTACAATGCACTGGGGAGACCTCACGACAAAGAATTATTTGGCCTAAAATGTCAGTGGTACCAAGAACAAGAAACCCTTTGGTAGACTATATAGATTAAAATCCTGACTCATCTCATTAGCTTTGTGATTTTAAACAAATGATGTAACCTTTCTTGGGCTACTGTTACCATATTTGTAAACATGCATAACAGTACTTGCTGACTACTCCACAGAGTTTTGAGCAAGGTGTGAGATAATATGTGTGAAACCAATTGTAATATTAACTGAAAATCACATTAAAATGTTTATTTACGGAGAATGAGAATTTTTAAAAACAATAAATTTGATTTGATGGTTGGATTGTTATCAGATGTAAAAATATATTTCAAGTGGTTGAAAAAGAAAGGCAGGTGGCAATGAGTAAAGGCTAAAGTTTCAGTAAACATGAGGACAGAGGGTGATCTCTCAAGGCTTTAATAGGATCAAGGAGACTTTATATATATAATACAAAAATATATAAACAAATACTATATATATAAATACTGTGTGTGTATATATATATATATATATATATGTGTATATATATATATATTTAGAATCATGGGGAAGATGTGAGCCAATCTGTAGCTGAGGGATAGATTCACTAGTGGAAGAAAGATTGAAGATTCAAATGAGAGAGGTGCCAGTTGCTGAGGGCTTTGAAGAGGTAGCTCCTTGAGGAGAGCCTGGCCAGGGGAAGGAGGGCACATTTTCTCTGAGACAAGAAAAATGGAAGAGAAAACAGGTGGCAGTAAAGGTACATTTTTAGAGGTTGTTTTCGACAGGCGGTAAGGCAGGAAGCTGTGGAAAAATACTAATAGGAAGACCTTGACATTCTTAGTAAATTTGAAGGCAAGATCATCTGTTCAGATTAAGGAAAGGAAACGGGGTGGATCTGAGGTTTTTGGAATGGAGAAGATTTGGAGTAGCCAAATAATGTGAGAATCATGTTTGAGGTTTAGTAGCAAATGGATGAATGGATTGCTGAAGAGCCATAAGAGCCCACAGGGCTTATTCAGCATGGATTTGTAGGGGACCCAGTTGCTATTATTTCATCACAATGGTTGGTAGATAATGGGAGGTCTAAGAGGAAGGAGGTAAGGAGATTGCAGTTTGCACTGAGAAACTCTGAGTTTGGGATTTTGAAAGTATGGCCATTCAGATTGCTGCTTAGGTCCAAGGTTTGGTCATAATGGTCAGGTGGCTGAGGAGGCACTTAGATGTTCATAGTAGTCAGCACGTCGGAGGGTTTTCAGCATCAGGATATCAGGTGAACATGGACAGTAAAGTCTCCACGATCATCACCCAGAAATGTGCTGGAGAGAAATACTGAACAGACTGCTGAGGTTTCAGGTGGAAGAGGATCCTGGGTATTGATAAAGGTGGTAAGTGGATGGTGGGGACCTTCAGTAGAGGCAACTTCACGTATTGGTGAAAGCGGACCAGTATTCTGGAAGCAGCACTGGGGAGCAAACAGGGAGAACATTTTCCTTCTCTCCTGGTGAGTGAAAGGGGGTAGAAATGGAGCTCTTTCCTCTGGAGAGTTCTGTGGAGAAGGTTGAGTGTGAGGAAAGGTGGGTCCAGTTACTGTGAACTTTTGGAAGAGATATTTTAAGGAAATTTTTAAGGCATAAGATAAAGGACTCTTTAATAAGGGCTTCATGGAAGGGCAGAGCAGCCTGGACGGAAGGACAAGTAGTGGAGAATGGCAAAGGTTGAGTAGCTAATTGGATTAAGAATGAGGATATTTGAAAAGGTGGCTTGTGGAAGGAGTGTGGGCCCAGCATGGTGGATTAGGACATTAGTGGCAGGATGGAGGCATTTGTGAATGCCAGGGAGGCCGATGAATACAACGTAGTCTGACCCCAAGGGCCCAGATGATATGTCTGCGTGGTAGAGACACTAAGCTGCCCTGACTCCTGATAGGACCCCTTTAGCATCTCCTTGTGGAGTCATAAGTGGGTTAATAAGGTATAGGCTTCAGTATATTGAATTCCTGGTGTTTTATATATACACACATATGCATATCCATATATCTTTATGGTGTTTGCCTGTGTGTGTGTGTATCCCTGGTCCAACCCTACTCCACCCTCATCTCTTTCCCCAACAGATAAAAATCAGACTTAGGAGGAAATTCTATTTGCCTAAAAATAGTAAGCTAGCAGTTTGTTCATTGAAATATTTGTATACAGTTTGATTCATATGAAGTAAATATGGCTATATTCATAGAGCAGAAAAATATTATTCACAGTAACAAGAACAAAGTATAACATGTCCCTAGTAATGAATTCATTTTGCTTTGGTATATGCATTCTGCCCAGGTAGCCTATAAACACATAGATCATGTTGCAATTCAGATGTATCATTAAGGTAATAGTATTGGATAATTTGGTTATAAAAAATAGGATTAAATTATCTGTAACTTGTACAACACTGCCAGTTTAAAAATAAAAGTGTGGTTCACATAAAAATTGATTATTTCAATTCTATTCTCTTGTCTGCTGTGTTTGGTACATAGCATTTCAGCAGCTCCTTAAAGAATGGGAGCAAACAAATGCCCTTTTGAAGCAAAAGCACTAGATTCACTGAAAATAATTAGGCCTAAATTTTCAAAGATGACTGCAGTTGGTACAGCCATAGACATAGAGGCAACCATTATTCTCATATTCTCATGTACAAATTGGGCAATTGAGCATGCAAATTGAAAATGAGGCATGAATTGACAGTGTGTGTATAAGTGTGTGCCATGCTCCGTGAATGTCTGTGTACTTCAGACGTTGGTTTTAATAAGACCAAGGCAAGTATGTGCAATTGGAGAGTCTGTTTTGTTTCTTAAACTCTTAAGATCCAAGGATTTTAAGTGATTATTTATTTGAAATACCTATCCATAATTGTTACTTACTCAATTTTTTTGGCTACAACTTGGGAAAGTCAGGGATCACAAATAATATATTTGAAGGTTATGCCTATGATGCTTAAACGTGGTTCTCTGATTTGGGCAATTAAGATAATAATATTAGCTTCTACAGTTATGTGAGCAGAATAGCTTAGTCAGAATTCAGCTTAGATTCAGTCTACACAAATATTAGGCTTTGTGTGTTTCAGAAAGATCAGAGATAGAAAAGGCTTACTGAGCCTTCACAATATCTGAATTCCAATGCTTTCCTAAAATCATTTCATGGTGATATGTAATTTTTGTTTAAAGATAATTTGTGACATTAAAAAAAAAACTGGTTTATATATATTTCCAAAATATATTTTTCTTTTATGAATTTTCTCTTGATTTAATTAAAATTCCTATATATGCATTAAAGATCTCATATTATTCTTTCAAAATGTTTGTTTTGTTCAAGATGCACCAAAATGTTATGGCTTTATAATATTTTTATTAGTAACTTAAACTTTATTTGAGTTTGTATACCTGACATACAATATCTATTTTATTAATACAGCTTTCTGCTGGAAAAGTAAAATTAAAATTACTGAAGGAGCAGCTTCAAGGTAAACAGTTTACCATTGTATTATTAGATGCTGAAGGTATAATTTCTTTTTTTTACATTTGAATTACATAGAAAATTTAAGTACTAGAACTGTTCATGCAGCATAAAGATTCTAAACCCCAAAATGGTGACTCTTTATCTTTGATACTCAAAATATATTTTATCTGTATTTTGGGGAGGGGTGCTTATTTTATGTCAAAAATCAACTTAGAATATGATCAAAATAATAGTATTTTTGAAAAGTGAGGACTTTCATAGCATTGTTCCTTAAACTCTAGGAAGAAAATTTTAGCAGTATAAAATCATAGATTGAAATTTTACTCTGGGAAATTAAATGAATATTGAAAATTGCTTTATATTTTAATACATTATTTGAAAATAGCAAAAACCAAAAATAAAATTTGAATTTACAGTACTTCTAAAAGAAATAAGATTTTTAAAATAGAGGATAAACATTTAATTTGGATAGTTAAGATAATTTGATAGAACAAATTATAGAAATATATATAACATTTATTATAGAAGTTGTTCTGTGTGGGCTTTAGTTTGATCCAGAGATGGGGCAGAAGACTATGGGAATTCTATCCAAAGCATAGTTTTTAACATCTGTAATTTTACATGTCCAGTTCAACTGAATTTACAGCAGAATGGATATGGGTGGATATGTGTGGCCCTGTGGTCACAGTGGGTGGGAGGGGGACTGTGGGCTCCCTAGTCTACTGGGAAGATTAGACTTGGCTACATGCCATTCTTATTGGGCAACTAATATTTATATACTGTTTGAGAATTTAGAAATGTGCATAATTTCCTTTATCAATCAGAAAACTGAACATTGTATTTTAATGTGATTGGTCTTTTTTTTCCCTTTCAGAGCCAGTGAAACAACCATCTAATTATAAAATGGCAAATTCTTCTGAACATGAAAAACCCAAGATAAAAGGGAAGGTTTGTGGGCAGTGTGAGAACAAAGCCGCTCTGCTAGTATGTACACTGGAGTAAGATCAGACTTTCACACGGGCTCATACACCTGTCCCGACTTAACCTGCTTGGTAGCCATGTCTTTTTCTTCATGATCATTACTAAGGGTGAAGTGTGCAGGCTGCCAGGAAAGGCTAATGCTACACGATGCCCTGAATCTCATCCTCTCATTCTTGTTTAAAGACACCACCTAACTTTTGTCCTCTCTCCCTTGGATCGTGCCTATCAGCACAAGAACATGCAGTATTTCCGAACCAAAACTGGAACAGAAATTCTTCTTTGGTCCCCACATCTCCCCCTGTACCCCTTTTAGTAACATTTCTAAAGAGTTGTCTACACTTGCTGTCATCACATTATCTCCTCCCATTGTCTCTCTCTCTCTCTCTCTCTCTTTTTTTATTGAGGTATAATTTACCTACTGTGAAATGGACAAATCTTAAATGTATACACCCCCATCAAGATAATAGAATACCCCAGAAGGTTCCCTTGTGCCTTTTCCAATTAACTCCCACTACAAAACCAACTACTATTCTGACTTTTAGCAGCATACATGTAGTGGTGCTAAACCTATTGAAATTTATATAAATGGAATCGTATGGTATGTATTTTTCTGTGTAGGGCTTTGTTGTTTTTCTGTATTCTTGACCCCTTAACGTTGGAGTGCCACAGGGCTTAGTCCTCAGGCCTCTTCTCTAGTCTGTTTATACTTGTTCTTTAGGTAGTTTCATCTACTCTCTTGGCTTTAAAGCCCATCTTTAGTTTGATGGTTCCCAAATTTACATCTTTAACTCATATCTCTCCCCTGAACTTTCAACTCAGACTGCCTAATCAACACTTCTACTTGGATTTCTAACCAAAATCACTAATTTAGTGTGTTCAAAATTCAACTCTTAATATTTCCCCATCAAATTTTCTCCCCCCCCAAGGTCTCCTCATATCAATAAAGGTCAACTCAAACATTGCCTGTCCTAACAGCTCTTTATAAAATAGCATGAGATGACTGAGATGACTCTATAGTTTTGTGAAGCTGCCTCATTCATCTACATAACATTTATCACCCTTTAGTGTATGTTTATTTGTTTATTTTCCACTCACCCACAATGTAAATTTCATGAGAGTAGGGATTTACTTTTGTTCCCTGCTGTGTGCTTACCACCTTGAATTATGCCTGCAATTTAATAGGTACTCAGCAAATGTTTGTTGAATGAGTCATTTCTTTAAAGCGTTTCTGTTATTGAAAACACTGTTATCATTGAAGCTAACTGAAAGGAAGATATCCAATATATTTTGCAATTAAAATATTATACATACCTAGGAAGCAGTTTTCCCCCAAAGAATTTGATTATAACTAATGTTTGTGGATCACTATAACTAATATTTATTAAATTTCAGAGAATTTAGTTATAATCACTTCTGGTTTAAGATTGTATTACTAGCCTTATTTCATGGCAGTTTTAACTGAGCTCAGAGAGTTAGAGTGCTTTAAGTCTAATAAAGCACTAATAATATTAAATGTAAAACCCTGGCTCTTGGAATAATGCTCTTACTTTTACATCATACATCATACTATTTTTCTCCTTACTTGATATGATGGTGGAATTTTAACAAGTTATACCTATCCAGAAAAGTTAAGAAAATATAAACAAATGCTAATATTCCTGAAGTTTGAAGTATGAAAGCTAAAAGGGTCTTATGGCAGAATTGAATTGTTGGATTCCACTGTTCATGATCTGAAAAAGTATTTGCATAGGAGCTATGAGTTAATATTTCTTATTAATCCTCTTCTATGTTGAGCACTTTTTAAAGGCCATGGAGTTCAAACAATATGGCATATGTAGATAAGATTTGACTTGGAAATAAAGGATCTGTTTTTCCAGAGAGAAGGAAAAGCAAGCAAAGGACATTCCCGGACAGTATAAATGGCATGTGCCTTGGCTGGAAAGCAGATGGGAGTGATGAAGTGTGCAGTGATTACAAAACTGATTTGCCTGAAAACTGTTGTAAATAGAAGTCAGGGTTTAGGCCCTAACCATTCTTAAAGAATTTACTAAGATTTTAAGAAAAGATGTTCTTTGATCTGAAATGAAAATAATATCCCATGATATTTGTTAAAAGCACAAAAATTATTTAAAAACTCAAGCTCGGTAGATGTAATGAACTCTATAGTGTTGAACTCTGAGGTTACCTTGTGTTCTTAGCTTCCATCATTCTAGATGGTCATGCTGACTGGATAATCAGAGTCAAGCTTTCTATATCTTATGACAGGACCTTAATCAGGGAAAATTGTACAGGAATGGGAGGTAGGGAGTAAGAGCTTACATTTTGGGGGTTTGAGTCTCAACTTTACCTGTTGTTAGCTATGTGAACTTCAGCAAATGACTTAATTCTTTTGTTTCTGTCTTCTCCTTTGTAAAATGGGACAAAGCGGGTAACAGTAGTATAATGACCTCAGAGTTATTGAGGATAATGGTTAATGCGTGTGAAGTATTTAGCATTGTGCCTAGCACACTGAGAAGAGAGAGTAAATTGTATGCCTTTTGTTGTTGGCACATTTTATATATGTTGCATTCATATATGTTGGTGGTAAAAATAAAACCCCAAGTTTGCAGATTTCTTATTTTTAAAAGAAATTCCAGTGGCTTTAGGCTGTTTCTACATAACAAAAGTGAAATGGATAGTTAAAAATTACATATTAATTTGGCAAATGTGGATACTTTAATTAAACTCAAATGGATTCTGAAGGCTTAGCATAAGTGATCTAACCTTGAACAAATTAAAAAGATATTTGCTAAAACAGCACTTTAGTACTCCATCGTCAAAGAAGCATCTGTGGTGGAATGGCGTCCTTATCCTCATTTTTAGTATGTTCCTGCCAGTTATACAAACTACCTAAAAAGATTTTCCAGTTGGTGGTCATTTTAACCCAATTTAAATCCAAATATGCTTGTATAACAAAATATATAAGCTTACTCTGTGACTCCAGCTTTGATCTTCCAGTATAACATCTGTTTGGCTACTTTCATTGAAAGTCTATTGTTAGCAAATATTTGGCTTAGAATTATATGCTGAAACTGACTCTCAGTCCTCTATATTACATTGTAAAAATGGTGCCGAACATTTATGAGAAATTCATTAAAATATTAGCTGGCATGTTGTAGAATACATTTTGAAGTCTACGTTAATACAATAATACTTCCATATGTGTATGTGAAATTATAGCTTTTAATTTTTCACTTAAAAATTATGGATTTAGATAATGTTTGTATCATCATTTCTCTAAGAGACTATAGCTCTTGAAACAGGAGTTGAAAGGCTAGGATTAGTTCCCGTACTAGGGATAGTATTTATTTTTCTTCCACTAAAATTATAAATCCAGTTCTGTGTAGCTGTAATCACATTTGAAAAATAATTTGGATTTTGATAAATACCAGACCATGCAATCACTTGACATTTTGGCTTTATTTTGTTGCAGATTTTATGAAGGTTTTCTAATAAATGATTAATACTGAAATTAATGGTCAATGATTATTAGTAATGTGGGTCTTGGGTAAGAGCTTAAGCTTTGAACCAGACTCTGGGGTTGAAATCCTGGCTCCATTAGCTGTATGACTGGACACATTCTCAATCATTATGTTCCTTTGTTGCCTCATCTTCACAATGGAGGTACAATGGTCATGCTAACCTTATGGGGTTATTGTGAGAATTAAATGAGATGGAACATACGAAGCCCTTAGAACAATGAGTAAGTGCTCCCTGAATGTTGTGGATATTGTTATTGTTATTTGACCCTTCCTTTTTAGTTTCATTTTAGTTATATACAACTTCCTACTCTTTTAACCTATTTTTGGAGTGTTGTCCTAATCATTTCATATTTAATAAACATGGCTACATTATTGTAGGTAACTGCATCATCATGTGGGAACTTGCAATACAACTTTAAAAAATTAATGGACTCTTATTGGGTTTTATTTAATTTTTATTGAAATATAGTTGAATTACAATGTTGTGTTAATTTCAGGTATACAGCAAAGTGATAGATATATGTATGTATATATATTCTTTTTTTAAAAAATAATTAAGTTATTTTTGGCTGTGTTGGGTCTTTGTTTCTGTGCGAGGGCTTTCTCTAGTTGCGGTAAGTGGGGGCCACTCTTCATCGCGGTGCGCGGGCCTCTCATTATCGCGGCCTCTACCGTTGCGGAGCACAGGCTCCAGACGCGCAGGCTCAGTAGTTGTGGCTCACGGGCCCAGTTGCTCCGCGGCATGTGGGATCTTCCCAGACCAGGGCTCGAACCCGTGTCCCCTGCATTGGCAGGCAGATTCTCAACCACTGCGCCAACCAGGGAAGCCCTGTATATATATTCTTTTTCAGATTCTTTTCCCTTATAGGTTATAAAAAAATATTGAGAATAGTTCTCTGTGCTATACAGTAGGTCCTTGTTGGTTATCTGTTTTATATATAGTAGTGTGTATCTGTTAATCCCAAACTCCTAATTTATACCCCCCTAAATTTAGTCTCCTTTTCTTCATCCAATACACTCTAGTGCATTCTTACTCCCTGTGTGGTCTGCACCCAGCAGCTGCATGGGCGTCACCTGGGATCTTATTAGAATGCACGATCTTGGGTCCCATTCCAGACTTCCCAAACCAGCGTGTGCACCGTAAGGAAATCCCAGGAGATTTGTATGCATGGTACAGTTTGAGAAGTGTCACTGAATTGAGCATCAGGTCACCAGTGACCCGTACAAGGCAGAAGAACCCGGTCTGTCTCTCCCCAGTCTGCCCCAGCTGCTTTATGCTTATTATACCCTGAGAGAGGGGAGAGGAAGGAGGGGGAGAAGGGTGGTGGGCACCCTAAAGGGAGAGGAAATGAAAGAGAGCTAAAGGGAGTGTGAGCTCCCTGGCACAGACTTTCTGACACTGTCTCTCCAGGCCTCATGCTTTCTTATTTGTACTACTGGATGTTCTCAACCTAGGCCAAACTCAAGAAAAGGGGGGCTACTAGCCATTTGCACTATTTTTTTTTTATCATACTGTAAAGGGTGTTAGAGTGGCTGTACGTCTGCACAGTAGTAATTACTCTTGCAGTAAAAATTCCATTTCCTTTTCTCACTTTCACCCTTGCTTGGCACCATCATAGGTAGAGATATATCACATTTTCCAACTTATCCGCAAATTTAAAGAATGACATTTTAGCACCGTAGAGAACTTGCAAGACAAATATACACTTGTCTGTAATCATTTCACCAATCATAAACATTGCTGACATGTTGATGAAGATCCATCCAGTTTTTTTTCTTACACTTTTTTTCCTTTGAGTAATCTCCTAAGAATGCTTTAAAACAACATTTTGAGAATCACCAGTGAAGTAGTGCCGTTCAAAGAAGACTGTGGGGAATTTTGGAGACAAATAGTATACACATCCTTTGAAACTAATTTTGTCATGTAAATCAATACAGAAAGATAAAAGAACTCATAATGAAATAGTTTTGACCCAGAGATATTGCTGTTAATTTTTACCAGGTTAAGAAGTTTGATCTGAGGTTGCCGTTTTTTTAGTGATTTATTCAGAAATTGTACATACATACATGCACTTAACACATATATCTAAAACCTACTTACAGCTATTATATTTATTTTGCTATGAGAGTAGTTGAAGTTTATAAGTTAATTTTTCTCAAAGTTGCATCTTAACTGAGACAAACTCAGTTACATCTCTTAACTGAGAAGCCCGTTTCCTTGGGCTTCTCAATTCAGCTGACATCTAGGTGTGTAATTGGAGAAGTAAAGATGAGAGCAATGAATTTTTTATGCAAGTATTTTCTCAAAGTCATATTTTATAAGACTGTATGATTTTTCAATATCTTTTAAGGTATGCCTTGAATGTGGAGAAGATTATTGTTCAGGATGCTTTGCTAAAATTCATCAAAAGGGGGCACTGAAACTCCATAGAACAACTCTTTTGCAGGTATGACTGTTTAAAACTCTTTACTTGTAGTGTATTTGTAAAATGTTTCCACACAAAGACATATAAAACATGTTTAATTATCTAGAATTTAGGATGATTTGCATTAATTTGTAAAATTCTATTATCTACAGTCTTTACATATGACTTAAAATTATTTTACTGAATGCTAATCTGGATTTTATTTTGTTGTTTAAACTGTGCTTTAATATAGCTCCTGGAACACTTAGCTTGATTAGAGTTTTTACATTACACATTCTATCTGTGAACTTGACATTTAAAAATTAGACAATATTTTTATCTATTGTGGTTTCAAATGAACACATGATTTGTTTTAAGTATTACTTCTATCTAGTTTATAAATAGAAGTCTCTTGTTTTCTTCTCATGTTTATTTTTTTTAAATTTGTCTTTTATTTGTCCTCCCCCACTATTTTTTATTTTTTTATTTTATTTTATTTATTTATTTTTTTTGCGGTACGTGGGCCTGTCACTGCTGTGGCCTCTCCCGCTGCAGAGCACAGGCTCCGGACACGCAGGCTCAGCGGCCATGGCTCACGGGCCCAGCCGCTCTGTGGCATGTGGGATCCTCCCGGACCGGGGCATGAACCCACATCCCCTGCATCGGCAGGCGGACTCTCAACCACTGTGCCACCAGGGAAGCCCCCCACTATTTTTTAAATAAGCTTATCTCTCAGGTTTCTACTTTTCCTCCTACATATCACAAACTTTTATTTATCCTCATATAGTTGTTTTTTGAAATGCCTAAACTCAAACGCTGTCAGATGGCTTTAAGATTCTAATACTTAAACAATAATTATGGTTAAATATTGATATAACATTATACCAGTTATGTTTGATGATGCATTGTTTTGTCATAGATTTCATTCATTGTGCAGGGTCAGTGCTAGGCAGTGACCCTACACAGATGAATAACACTAGGATCCTCCTCTTAAGGACCTGGAAATAAAAGTGAGAGTCGAGTACCTTGTATAATGGATTGAAGGGTTAAATATTATCTTGTAAATTTTAATATTGATATCTGTATTTAGAAAGGTCACTGGTAGACTTCAATCTTTACATGTTGCTTCAACATATATAAATAAATATTGGTAGCTCTCACAGATGCTGATGACCCACGTCATGATAACCACAAAGCATAAAACTGACCTTACTTTTTAATCATTATTTACCGAAGTCTGTTAACTTTTGAGTGGCTAGTCAGTGTTGAGAGCCTTCTGGCAGAAGTGATGGAGGGAAAACAAAAGGAAATCCACCAGCTGCTCCCCTGCCTCAGGAAGTATCCTAAGACTGGACAGTCACAGGAAATGAAAATTAATATATACAAAAGTGAGTGTAATTGTTAATATGCAAATAATATAGAATTTAACTAAAGGTACTCCACTGTAAGGGTAAGGAGTGTAATTTCCCACTGTGAATTCTTGTTAGAATTTTCCATTCAATGATTTATTCAGCACATTTTCTGAATTACCGCTCAGTGATTTTAGGCACTGTGCTAGCTGGTGTGGAGGATACAAAGAAGAATCAGACATGGCTCCTTCCCTCGACTTCAGTATTTGACCTTCAAGGTTTATCTAAGTCTGATTCTCTTTTCTCTCTCCCTTCCTTCCCCTCTCTTTTCCAGACCTCTGTCCCTTTCTGCTTTTCTCTCTCAGTCCTCCCCCACCCCCCACATTCAATTTCAAAACACAGTCAGACTTTGCCATGATATGGTTTATTGTAATCCAGAGGCAGATATGACATGGGTCAAATCATGCTTACTAAAAGTTATGTGACATAGCATATGTATAGTAAACATTGAGTATTTTTCTATTCCATGTTAATGTCATTAAAATGGATATATTAGATATCTTAACATAGAAGATGATTTTTGTAAATTATATTCTTATAAAATTCTAAATGTGGAATTGATGCTGAAGTGAGAGAATTAATACTTACTGAGTGTAAGCTTCATCTCATCCCAGCATCACATTTTCTAGTTTTGGTTGCAGGGGAGGAAAGGTTGGTAAGCCAGAAATAGCAGAATGGTATTTAAGTTCCTAGTGAATTTCTAATTGTAGAAGATGCATTCATCTCTAGAAATTAACATAAATGAATTTCATAATATGTATACAAATCAAAGAACATAGCAAGTAATAATGAATCCTTGAGAGTTTTTTTCAAACACAGGGATTCTCTTATGTATATATTTTAAAGTTAAATAATGATAAATAGCTATATATCTTCTATATTTATGTTACTCTTCTGGATTGCCCTCTAGTCTGTGGAGACCAAAGTTGCTACTTGATGCTATCTTGAGGATTTTCCTGGGAAGTTCATTGTCTGCTGGGGAAGTCAGATTGTGAGGCTGACCCTTAGAAAAGAGCAGACAGAGACCACCTGTATTGGGAGCTAAACATACATGGTTACTACTCTCTTTGTATATAGCATCATTTTATGTACCTGGATTGCTAAGTAATGAAATACTTTGAAGGAGCTATCTTTTTTTAGGTAATTCAAGTAAATTTGAGCCTTTATTTTATTCAACTAAAATTTTAAAATTGAAAAAAGTTTTTTTTAAAGGAAGCTATTTCAGAATATATAACCTACTCCCTCCGATCTTAGTAAAGTGTACAGTGGACAGAGTCTCACTATATATTGGTGACTCCTGCCCATTATGTTGACCAGTAGCTGTTATAACAGTTAATAGGAGGTCTCAACTAGCTGATGTAATATGTGTCACTACACATTCATCCTCAGAGATTTGCTTTTCCGGTTAGTACTTTATTTTTGCTCCTCTATCATGGCCTTACCCATTCTGTTATCCCATCTTGAATTTAATCCATTGTCCCGTTAGCTATCTGCCATTTTCTTATTATTTCTGTGCACTGTTTAGCCCTTTGTTGTTGTTGTTTTTTTCAGTCATCTTGCTTTTTTTCTTCTTGTTTCCATCATTCTTCCCTGTGCATTAAGGTAAGGTTCTTGATGCTGTTGTGTCTTGGCCTGATGGCCATTGTTCAGCAGCGAGTGGATACCTCTTTCTGTTTAGCCCTCATTAACCAGCCATAGCATTTTTAGTTTTCCACCACTTTGGTAACTGTCAAAGTCATGAGATTTTCTTTTGTACACCTGTAACTTATATAATATTGTACAGCAGCTGTATCTCAATTTTAAAAATATGCAAACTGTGAAGACAAAGAAAAAGAAGTCATGAGATTTTTTTTGTTGACTGTTGAATTCATACCTAATCTGAGAAGTTAGAGCAGACATCTTATATCTGAATATTAAGCATTACTATATAAAAAGCAAGCATTCTAGGCTAATGACTGCTATACTTTATATTATTTAACCTATGTTGGCATTTCTGGTTATTATGAAGAATAGCTTATTTTGAGTGTTGTTAATCATTTCAGCCCCCAGCCTACATACCAGTGAGTCTTTACAAAGTTCACAGTCAGTAGGGACTATTTTGTCCTGGCATATTTTGTTTCACTTAAGAGATAAATCCCTGAAAGATTGAAGGCAAACTATTACCATTTCCATGTTGACTAACATAATTTCAAAGGGTCTTTCTTTTGATTTACAATTAATACTTGGAAGTGATTTCAGCACAAGTTTTTTGTTTTTTTTTTTTAACCTTCTCTAACCTCTGTGAAATAGTTAATTATCTGCAAAATGATGTGTAAATTCATGAGGGGAATTACCAAGGATGAAAATTCTACTTCTGTATTTAGAATGATTTTCAACACTAAGGGTTAAAACAAAAGGTTTTTTCACTTGGTAAGCCTCACATTGGTGAGAAATAAGGCCTCAATATATCAGGAATTCCTATTTCCTTTTAACAACAAAAGATCTTTCATTGTGAGGTGTGACATGCGCAAGGGGAGGCTGGATTAAGAAAATCATTAATAGATTCTGGTATATATATTTTCTTAATTAGAATGGAGATTTTCTTAACTGGAAAGGAGAGACCTTGGGAAGAGGGGTGGTTAGTAATGAGAGAAGAGATAACTGAGGTAGACTTTCTATGTTTTCTAATATGAGGCATCTATATGCAGCCTCTTCACTTTTTTAACTACGAAGTAAGGTATACCTACATAAATATGGATTATAAGTGGGAGTATTTGTTTGCTTGAACATACCTACAGGAAAATAATTACCAGGCAGAACCTCAGTTATCATAATACTATTTATGCTTTCCGACTTCGGTAGAAAAATGGTCGATTTTTTTTCTTTCATTTGACAATGACCAGTATCAGCTTTTAGGCTCACACTACCATTATCCTGTTAATGTTCAGGATAATACAGTAATTTTAGGCCATAGCTGGTCCTTTGGATAATATCGTGGTTGCTTACTTGGATGATCCTAATGTACCCGTTTTAAATGCTGTGTACACACATAATGTAGATGCTATGTGTGCCACCCAGATCTTCCTCTTTAGAAATGAGACACTCACTACCCTAGCTGCCTGGAATGTTGCCTGCATTTGTATCATAGTTGAGTCTCTCCCCTGGAATTGCCTTTGTCCAAAGAGAACTGCCACCTCCAAGCTTACACTCCATCCCTGGAGGCAGCCCATCCTCTGGGCCAATAACTGCTCTATGTTAGGGTACAAATTCCCAGCTACTTCTTGCCTCAATTGGGGACAACTCCGATGGGCCATCACAGCTCCTCCCTTGGGATTGGCAGTTGCATAAAATTCAACTCTCTTCTTTGCCCAATTCTGCTTCCTTCACTCGCCCACAGGTGTTCTTCTCAGAGAACTCCCCAGTAAAAGTCAGGCAGGCAAATCTCAGAACTGGTTTCTTGGCCAACCTGACTTGTGACAATATGTAATTCAGAATGAGATTACAGTATAGATAATTGTTGGCCAGTTTCAGAGTGTACTGCAATTTTTGAAGAGCAATATATAACATCTCTTTCTTCACTTTCCATGTTCTAAACCAATTGAGAAATAGGTATTAGAGTCAGAAGGTAGAAATCAAAATATCAGTTTTATTATCGATACAATCAGAATTGGTGGTTGTAGCATGGGTGTTCAGACAGATCAGCTTCCTGCTATTTCCTGGAACTGAACTTTTTGCCCTCCCCGCCGCCCCAGTGTTATAGACAGGGCAGGACCTACCCAGAAAAACTCCTTAATGGAGATCTAGACTGGAATACATCCCTCTCTGGACAGGTAGCCCTTGGAGAACCCAGAAAGGGCAGAGGTCAGCACACTCACTTTCTTCTCCCAAAGTCTCACAAATAAGATAGAAATATAAGGATGGGGAGTAAATGTTCCCTCAAAAAGGAATTATCATAAATTCCCATGAGTTTAGAGTCCAGGTAATGTCAATATCCTAAAAAATTTATAAATTTGCTATTTATAAATATTAGTGTTACACATAAGAAAAAATAAAATATTTAAAATATATATAAACAACTGAGTATTGGCATGCTTTTCTTTCTTAAATATAAATAATTCTGTATGATTCAATATGATTATAACTTTGAACTTCTGTCAAGGGATTTTTTAAACTATATTGTTATTGACTTTTTACTCTTTTATCTCTTCTGATAAATTTCAAATCTTGTAAGGAGAGGAACTATTTCTGTCATGTTCATCACTGTATTCTTAGTGCTTAACATTGTACCTGGCATGTAAAAATCTCATTTTTGACTGAGTGAAAGCATGAATAAATCCTGAATGATATGAGCAAGCTCGTGAAATAATTTAAAATTACATTTTAAATGGCAAAGTTTATTTCTCTCTAAATTTTGAAAACCAAAGATTGGACAATTAAAAGAACGTATGGTATGTTAATATGTTGGTGAAGGGTTAAGAAAAGCTTTTCCTCTTGTGTCTGAGAATTTGACCTTTAGTTAACTTTCTAGCTCTTTTCCTGGGAAACAGATAAAGGTCCTAATGTCACCTATGTTCCTAGACAACATATTCATGGTAAACGTGACTCCTCATTGGCAAATTGCGTCTAATGGGAGGACTATAAATACTTGGGGTAAGCCACAGCTCCCTGAATGTGGTGAGCTTTGTAGCTGGCACGTGGGCTGTGGGGCTCTGGAAACCTGCAGATGGGGATTGACTCTGGTGGGAAATAAGGCTTCTAAAACAGGTCTGTCCCTCATCTATCTGAGCTGTACTTTTGCATGAGCTATTGCAAGACTCCCAAGAATAACAACTGATGCTGTCCCATTGGTAAACTGTTGTTCCTGTTCTTACCCTTGTGAGCAGACTGTTGCCAAGAGTGGTTTGCTGACAGCCTGGTGAGTCTGAAAGTTTAGTTTACCCAGGTAGACTCCTTGGAGGGCATTGCAATTAAGTCTTTGATTAACCAAAATTTCTAAAGACAGAATGATGGCTTACCCAAAAGATAGATCAAGAGCACTTATAGAGGCCTCATAGACAAGAATTTTTTAAAAACAGTTTTATTAAGATATAACTCACATACTATACAACTTATCCATTTAAAGTTTATAATTCAATAGATTTTAGTACATTCACAGGTATGTGCAACTATCACCACAGTTAATTGTAGAACATTTTTATCACTTCAAAACGAAATCCTGTACCATTTTGCTACTATTCCCATCCCCCCTACCATCCTCCCTGTAATCCCCTGGCAACGACTTATCTACTTTCTGTCACTATGGATTAGCCCATTCTAGATGTTTAATATAAATTGAATCATACAATATGTGGTCTTTTTGAGTAGCTGCCTTTACTTAGTATAATGTTTTCAAGTTTCATCCATGTTGTGGCATGTATCTGTGCTTCATTTATTTATGGCCAAATAACATTCCATTGTATGGATATATCACATTTTATTTATCCATTCATTGTCTGATGGACATTTGGCTGTTTCCACCTTTTGGCCATTATGAATAATGCTGCTGTGAATATTTATGGACAGGTTTTTGTGGGCATATGTTTTAATTTTTCGTTGCTATACCTCTAGTAGTGGACTTGCTGGGTTGTATGGTAACTCTAGTATTTAATTGTTTGAGGAACTGCCAGAGTGTTTTCCAAAGTGGCTGCTCCATTTCACACCTATCAACAGAATATGAAAGTTCTGGTTTCTCTGTGCCCTAGCCAACAGTTATTAATCTCACTTTTTGACCTAGTGGGTGTGAAGTAGTATCTCATTACGGTTTTCATTTGCATTTTCCCGATTACTAATTATGTTGAGCATCTTTTCATGTGCTTATGGCCATTTTGCAGTGCTAGGGTTTAATGCAGAGGTGGCCTGAATTCATCTCAAAGGGAAAAGAGGGTGTTTCTGTAATATTTATGCTAAAAGAATCTTTAAGATAAAACTCATATATGCAAGCTCAGAAGCTTGCAGAGATGTTGTGAGGATCTGATTAAATGACAACAAATATAAAACTATTCTGCTCATAGCAGGTGCTCCATGCATTAGGTTTTATTATTCAGGATATAGTATTTGTAAAAATTCAATGCAGTTCTTAGACCATCTAAATTCAGAATCTAGAAAACAAAGTATTTTAATGATAATGACTCTAAAGAATTAATGAAATTGTTACTTTTGGTTTTAGGGATTTTTAAAAAGTGTTATAGTAATACATATTTTGGAAGACTTTTGTGAAAATACAGTGAGGTAAAATTTTAGAAAAATACAGACCTCTTTCTTATCCAAATAGAAAATAATAGAAGCTCAATATTAGAGGGGGCCATAAAGATCATTATTAGTCTGAGAACCTGTGACTTGCCAATAGAATGTGACAAAGGTCAAGGGGTTTTGCAGATGTAATTATGGTTCCAAATAAGTTGATTTTGAGTTATCAAAAAGGAGTTGATTCTGGGTGGACCTGGCTTAATCACATGAAAGCTCTTAAAAGGGAGACCGAGGCCCTCCCTGAGGTCAGAGAGATCCTCTAGTTGGCTTTAAAGAAGTAACCTGCTCTGTAGTGAGAGGACCTGGGAGAGGGAGAGGGCCACATAGCAAGAAAGTGTGGGCAGCCTCTAGGAACTGAGAGCAGCCTCAGGCTGGCAGCAAGCAAGAAAACCGGAACTTCAGTCCTGTAGCCTCAGGAACTGAATTCCGCCAACAACCTCGTGAGCTCGGAAGAGAACCCCAAACTCAGGAAGGAATGCAGCCTGGCCCACACCTTGCCTGCAGCCTTCTAAGATCTTGAGCAGAGCATCCAGTTAAGCTGGAACTAGACTCTGACTCATGGAACTCATGAGATAATAAATGTGTGTTGTTTTAAAAAAAATCATTAGTCTAACCACGTGTCTGACCCTTTAATCAATCACATTGATGCTGATTATTTGAGGAGTCTTTATAATTTACAGGTGCTACCCATATTATCTTACAGGTTTCTCATGGAGTCTGACAAATTTTACAGTAGTTTTTTCTTTTTTTTTTTTTTTACTATATTTTATGTTCATTGGTATTTATGGGATAAAAATTGTCAATTGTGATGTACTACTTATACATAGTAGTAGCGTTACTATGTATAAGAAAACGAATGAAAAACTATTGATTGTTATTTATTAGTGAGTTTATTCTGCTATGCCTAAAAATCTGTAATTCAAATCATTGCATATTAAATCATTTGTTCTTCATGTATCTCAAATATGTATAATTGCTAAAAGCAGCTAAGTCATCTGGATACATTATACATGTAATATTAGTTGAAAACAGTAGTAAGTACTTGCTAAGATAATTAATATAGTGTATAATTATATGGCATCAAAACTGCAAATAGAAAGCAGATTGCAGGTGTGAATTTCCTAGGTGGTTTTCTTGTTGCTATTCTGGCTCACTTTTAAGATTGCTCTCTAAATAGAATTTTTAATGTTGCAATAAAATTTGAAAGGCTGAGATCACATTTTGTTATTTTTCTTAATAGCAAGTGATTTAAAAATTTTGACAATATATAATTTTTTAGTTATTACATTTATATTGTCTTATTTTTAAATAGTTTAATGGCATTAAGTGTGTTTTATTTTGTTACTCTCACGTTACTTTATGATAGTACTAAATATTGAGTCCAGATTACTTTTATTTGACATTTACTGTCTATTGAATAGTAAATTGCATTTATTATCTGAGGCCTGTGTCCAGGTACTTGCTTATTTTTTTATCCCTTATGTGTCAAGGAGGAATAGTAACACATAAATCTTTGATTAATAAAACCTGTGGTTTCCATTAGATGTTTAGAGGAAAGGTAAATCTAAGGGTCCTTTAAGTTCTACTTAAAGTTATATTGAAATGATGCTGGAATAAGCAATAAACTTCAGTCAAATGAATTTCACACTTCCAGGATTTGATTCCTAACTAGCTTGCAATAAGTAGTTCTTTATACCATTGACATTTTTGTACTACTCATGCAAATTTCGTATCTGTTTTTAGAAATGATGAGCAGAACTGGATTTGAAACATGATTCTGTTGTGAGTTTCTCTGTTGCAACTTTCTTTCATCCTATAAATATTTAGTTTTCTCCTGTTTCTTCATGTATTTATATGGGGACTTTTAGTCAAACTCTGTTTTTCTTTCTGGTGTCTGCTATATGGAAATTCCTGTCCTTTGTTTCTTTACCTTTCAGCTGGCCTGAAGTTGACATTTTTCTTTCTTTCTTTTTTTTTTTTTTTTTTTTGTGGTACGCGGGCCTCTCACTGTTGTGGCCTCTCCCGTTGCGGAGCACAGGCTCCGGATGCGCAGGCTCAGCGGCCATGGCTCACGGGCCCAGCCGCTCCGCGGCATGTGGGATCCTCCCAGACCGGGGCACGAACCCGTGTCCCCCGCATTGGCAGGCGGACCCCCAACCACTGCGCCACCAGGGAAGCCCTCTTTCTTTCTTTTGATCCTAACAGTAGACGAAAACTTTGGTCAAGTCCTTTATTTATGGATACCTTTTACTTTGATTTTCATGGAAAATTCAGAGTTGACCCTATGGTAAAGCCTCTTTTTAGGGAATAAATTTGTACTAAGACTATCTGTAAAGGTGGATTCATCAGAAAAGCAAAATAACAATTTGCTTTAAGAATAGAGTATATATTTTAATAATGTGAAAAAATTGAGAGATGAAGCTCCATCTTGATCTCAGAGAGACAGCAGCAGGGTCTTAGTTCCCTGCCCAGGAATCGAACCTGGGTAGCCTGAATGAAAACCAGGAATCCTAGCTACCAGGGGCTAGAGGCTAGAAGCAAAGTTCCCCCGGCTCCTGCCTCATTTGAATTGAATCAATTTCTTAAGGAGGCAAAGACTGTAAAAACAGGTACAAAGTTTATTATTAGAGACACAGTGCAACATGTGGGAGAGAACACAGAGAAACTGTTTTTTAATTTAAGACAGAAGCAAGGCAGAAATACACACCTGGAGAGAAAGGGTGTGGGCATCCTCCCTAATGAGGAAGAGTGTAGTAAAGAGATGGTTAAATCATTTGTACAGGGCAGTTAGTCCAGGTCATTGTTTACCTTTGACCAATGATCTCACTTCTCTTCCCACATCTGACCTGTTCTAGGACACTCCCCAACATGCCTGCACATGTTGCGTTTTACCAAGATGGATTCCAGCACAGAGGCTAGTGGGAGGTTTGACAGCACCTATTATGGGGTGGCGCCCCTCCCTTTTGACCCCCAAGGAGCCTTTCTGCACATGTGCAGTCGGGGAGGTCTCCTTGACCTCAAGAGTGGTCATCTTATCTCTTTAGTCCAGCAGAGCTCAGCTCCTGTCATTAACTTGGTCCTTGAAGTGTCTAGGGAAAACAAAGCTCCAATTTTACTCTGCTTGACAAATACCATCTGTCCAGCCCAGGGGTCCGTCCACCTCTTACCTCAGTCTTTTTCATTCTTGTTTATTGGGTTAGGATGTTCATAGTTATGTATTTTTATAAATAATTTTTACTCTGCAAAGATAGTTTTACTAGGTGGAAATTTCGTGGGCTTATTGCATCTTATCATAGATACATGATAATTTGAGAAAATTTATCTGCTCGGTATGTTTAGTATTCCTTCTTTTCTATGTAGCTTCCAACTCAGAGAGATTTAGTCTGGTTTGTTATTGTTGATTTTAGTTAACAGGTTTATCATCATGTACTGTATTTAATATATATATATGTATATATATAAATATATAAATAGAAATACGCTAGCAAAATAATCTGTGGAGGTTTCTTTGGATAAATATACCTTTAGCAAATGTTTTGATGAGTTTTAATAAAAAAGTCTATTTTACTATAAATTAAAGCACAGTTCTTTAGTGTACATGTATTACTGCCGTAACAATATACAATTTCTGAAAAACTTCCCATTCTGGATAATCCCCTACCTATCTAATAGGGCTCCAGGAAAAATTAGGGTTAGGGGAAGGCCACTCAAATCCCATGGCACTTTGTAATCAGAGCCCTAACAAAAACAGTTAACCATCCTTATAAAACCACTGGCACATGTTCCTTGAGGACTTGTGTTTCCTTCTCTGTGATACAGGTCCTGGTAGTAATTCACTTCTAATGACATCATTTTTGTCAAAACGAAAACTCTGAATCAAACTGTTGCCTCCTTTCTTAATCCATTGTTTTTTTGTTTGTTTGATCTTTATTACTTCTTTATCTGCACTCACATTTTTTCCAGATAGCTTAACTTAGTGGAATGCATGGTCATTAAAGTCATTAAAGTAGTCTGTACTTGCACTGTGGGGAGGCATTTTTATAGATTTTCAGCTTTTTTTCCCCCTAAGATCTTTATAAATTGCTAAGATTTTGGCTTTAATTGTGAGACAGCTTGCCCCCGATTGCCTCAAAACAGTAATGTGCCGGAAAAGAAAAACTTAAGAATCAATAAAACTCCATAGTTTTATGCTGACATCATCCCCTTATTTACCAATTGCATATGAGTTAATTCACATCAAAGAAACCAGAAAAAACTGTACTTGGGAAAATATTCTCTATATGGGAGGGAAGTGTTTTCTCAAAAGTAAGGCCAAAAAACCCTATATACCTATACATATATATATACACACATATATATATATATATATATATATATTCCTTTTTAAAAAATTCCATTAGTGCATAATTTCATCTTCCTGAAATGACTTTTATAGTTAAAAGCTATCCAAATTCCAACTGTGTTCAACAGTCATTGTAACCAGTGAATTCATAATGTTTCTTGGGTTCTGTGTATATGTAACACAATTTTTTCTGTGTATGTGTATATGTGTACACCTCTGTCTCTACCTCTATTATCTATTTGCCTAGCAAGTACCAATAAAATAACAAAACTCTTCTACAGGAATTAGAGTTTTCCATTTTTTAAATGTTTATCTATCTATTTATTAGTCATCCATTTTATACACATCAGTAGAGTTTTCCATTTTTAATACAAGGCTGTGGTTGCAGTAAATCTCTTCTAAAATTTTGCAGCTGGAAAATCAGTGAAAGTTAGGACCATGAAAAGAGACATTTCAACATTTTGTTTCAAACTTAGGAAGTAACCGTCGGTCTAAATCACATGTGAACTTCTTTGAGCTGGAACTTCTGGATCATATAAGGATGCATGGTTATGTCAACATGATTATTAATGTTGCTGGATAGCCAGGGTTTGGGATGATGGTGCTAGAGTTTTGAAACACTGACACTACCATAAAGTGTATCATTTTTCTAACTAAACTAGAACTTTTACTGTTGGATCTTAACTTCTATAAGGTGCCATCCATTCCAAAATGCTATAAAATATCAACCCTCTTTACTTTGATTAATGATACATTGTCAGAGTGATGAATTCTTCTAGAGTGTAATTTGAAAGATAATATCATTCTAGGGAGAAAAAAAAAGTTCAGGCGAGAAGTTAGAACAGTTTCCCGATGAAATCCTACCATCATGCAGTGTAGTGAAGGCTGTGGGGAACTCTGGAAATGTTGGTAGTAAATCACATTCTTTGACTTTAGTTTAAGCCTCTCTCTTACAGTGAGATATATGATTTACTATGTGCCCTGAAGGCTGTTTTGTCTTGATTTTTAAACATTTCTGGCATGTAGAGAAGTTACACAGGTCATTTTATTCAATTTTAGTCCCCTCTGCCTCCTATTAGTTGCTACCTATGAGTACTGCTATATGTAAATTTTTATGAAGATGGAAATGAAATTCTCTTCGAGTTTTAAAAATTTTTTTTTATTGTGGTAAAAGTCACATAATATAAAACATACTATTTTAACCATATTTAACTGTGCAGTTCAGTGGCACTAAGTACATTTACATTGTTGTGCAACTCTCGCCATCATCCATCTCCCGAATTTTTAACCTTCCTGAAAGTGAAACTCTGTCCCCTTTAAACACTAACTTCCCATTCTTCCTCCCCAACCCCTCCCCACCCCTACCCTTCGGCCCCTGGCATCGACCAGTGTACTTTCTGACTCTATGAATCTGACTATTCTAGGTACCTCGTATAAGTGGAATCAACAGTATTTGTCTGCACCTAATGTATATTGAAATGTATTTCTAAGGTTAACTTAATAAATGTCCTGCAAACAGATTGTACCTTCTTTTTTTTTTCCTGTGCTATACACATTTACCATTGCAACCAAAGAATAAAATACCTAGGAATAAACCTACCTAAGGAGGCAAAAGACCTATATGCAGAAAACTACAAGACACTGATGAAAGAAATCAAATGTGACACAAATAGATGGAGAGATATACCATGTTCTTGGATTGGAAGAATCAGCATTGTGAAAATGAGTATACTACCCAAAGCAATCTACAGATTCAGTGCAATCCCTATCTAATTTACCAATGACATTCTTTACAGAACTAGAACAAAAAGTTTTACAATTTGTATGGAAACACAAAAGACCCCAAATGGCCAAAGCAATCTGGAGAAAGAAAAATGGAGCTGGAGGAATAAGGCTCCCTGACTTCAGACTATACTACAAAGCTACAGTAATCAAGACAGTATGGTAATGGCACAAAAACAGAAATATAGATCAATGGAACAGGATAGAAAGCCCAGAGATAAACCCATGCACCTACGGTCAACCAATCTATGACAAAGGAAGCAAGAATAAACAAGGAGAAAAGACAGTCTCTTCAGTAAGTGGTGCTGGGAAAACTGGACAACTACATGTGAAAGAATGAAATTAGGACACTCCCTAACACCATACACAAAAATAAACTCAAAATGGATTAAAGACCTAAATGTAAGACTGGACAATATAAAACTCTTAGAGGAAAACATAGGCAGAACAGTATTTGACATAAATATTTAAGTTTTAAAATTTGAAAATATCTTATAATACATATTAGACAGTGTTATGACACAACATTTATAGTTATCTATTTTAAATGTTTTATAACAATAACCTTTACATTCTTGTTCATTGGTTACTTATTACTTAAAATGATAGTTGATATATTTTTCATTGCTGCACGCTGTGTTTTGTGTTGAAAATCTACATGTGTTCTTCTAAGGAAAGACAAAAGCTGCAGGGATATACACCAAACTGTTAATAGTGGTTACCCTTGAGAAGTAGTATTCATGAATTGGAAGGAACCTCTGTTTCTTACTTTTTAGTGTGATGGCATGATGATTTATTTTCACTGGGTTTCTGTAATTTTTTTTTAAATGTTGCTAGTGTAAGTCTAGGTCTGTGTTACTATTCCTCAATGGGAATCTCTTGAGTGTTTGGGGCAGGAACTTTTCTTGAGGTGGACCATTCCTCACAGTTCAGAATATGTATTAAACCTGGTTATCATCCATTAAATGTTAGTAATGCTCGTGAAAACCCAAAACACCTCCCCACTCTTCAGGTTTCCTTGCCTCAATTGGGAAGCACTGATCCTTGCATTAGTTAGGACTTTTTACACTAACTTAGTCAAAAAGAATTTTTTCTTGTTATTAAAGACCTCACAGATGTCTCATTGTATGAGAGTAGGGGTCATGTAGCTGAATCATGGTAAGAACCAGGACTGGATTTTGGAAATTGTTGAAAGACTAGGCAGACTCCTTCTTCCACTTTTATTATTTTTTCCTGTATATCTACTTTTTTTTCTTGTAATTAACAAATTATTAACAAATTATAATAGAGGATCAATGACAGAGAGATCAATGTTGCTTTCTTGATTTCTAATCTAAATCTTCATGAGCTCAACCTGGTGCCCACTTATTGTCCAGTGAACCGTGGCCCAGAGGGCAGAAATATGTTGAGCAGTTGTATTTTCCATGGTGGGGCTGGTGAGGATGAGCACTGCTGTGGGTCAGGAAGAAATTATGATAGAAGAGGACATGACAAGAGACTGAACATTCACCCTAATACAAGTTTCTGCTGCAGTCAGCCTAGTCTTGTCTATTGTTTTATTGTTTAGTCTAAATTCCTTTTATTGAGGTTTAATTTACATACTCTGAAATTCACATTATAACTGTACAATTTGATGACTTAAAAAAAAAAGATTTATTTTTTTGGCTGCGCTGGGTTTGTTTTTCATTGCTGCACATGGACTTTCTCTAGTTGCCGTTAGCGAGGGCTACTCTTCATTGCAGTGCACAGGCTTCTCATTGCGGTGGCTTCTCTTGCTGTGGAGCACAGGCTCTAGGCACACGGACTTCAGTAGTTGTGGCATTCAGGCTCAGTAGTTGTGGCTAGTGGGCTCTAGACCGCAGGCTCAGTAGTTGTGGTGCACGGGTTTAGTTGCTCCGCGGCATGTGGGATCTTCCTGGACCAGGGCTCGAACCCGTGTCCCCTGCATTGGCAGGCGGATTCTTAACCGCTGCGCCACCAGGGAAATACCAATTCAATGATTTTTAAAGTAAATTTACAAACCTGTGCAATAATCACTACAATTGAGTTTTAGAACATTTCTATCACACCAAAAATTTCCTAGTACTGTTTTCCATTCAATCCTTGCTACCACTTCCAGCCCTGGGCAACCACTGGTCCATTATCTGTTGCTATAGATTTGTCTTTTCTAGAAATTTCATTTAAATGGAATCATTCCTATGCAATCTTTTGTGTCTGACTTATTTCACTTAGCATAAGATTCCTGAGGTTCTTCCACAGTGTTGCATGTTCATTGTAGTGGTTCATTGCTTTCCAGTGATGAATAATATTCCATTGTATGGATATATCATATTTTGTTTATTCAGTCATCAATTGATGGACATATAGATTTTTCTTTAGACTTTTGGCTGTTAGGATAATGATGCTAGGGGTATTTCTTTGTGTACAGGTGCTTGTGAAGACATATCTTTACTGCTCTTGTGTAGGTACCTAGGGGTGGAATTGTTGAGTCCCAAGGTTAGTACTTGTTAACTTTTCAAGAAACTATCAAACTATTTTCCAAAGTGTCTGTGCCATTTAACATTTCCTTTTTGTTTTTTGGGGGGTGCTGTGTTGGGTTTTCATTGCTGCGCACGGGCTTTCTCTAGTTGCGGCGAGCGGGGGCTACTCTTCATTGCGGTGTGCGGGCTTCTCATCGCAGTGGCTTTTCTTGTTGTGGAGCACGGGCTCTAGGGCACACAGGCTTCAGTAGTTGTGGGACGTGGGCTCAGTAATTGTGGCTTGCGGGCTTTATAGCACAGGCTTAGTAGTTGTGTATGGGCTTAGTTGCTCCGTGGCATGTGGGATCTTCCCTGACCAGGGCTCAAACAGTGTCCCCTGCATTGGCAGGTGGATTCTTAATCACTGCACAACAGGGGAAGTCTGCCATTTTACATTTCTCACCAGTAACATATGAAGGTTTTATTTTCTCCACATTTTTGCCAAAGCTTGGTACTGTCAGTATTTTGCATTATAGCTGTTCTACTATGTGTGTAATGATGTCTTATTGTGGTTTTAATTTGCATTTCTCTAATGACTAATGAAGTTGAACATCTTTTTATTTTCTTATTAGCCATTTATATATCTTTGGTGAAATGTTTATTCATATCTTTTGACCATTTTAAAATCGGGTTATTTGTCTTTGTTTATTGAGGTTTGAGTTCTTTATGTATTCTAGATATATGTCTTTATCAGATATATGATTTTCAAATATATTCTCCTAGTCTATGGCTCAACTTTATTTTTTAATACAAATTGAAAAATTCAAATTCTAGGTCTTTTACATTTCCATATACATTTTAGAATAAGTTTGTCAATTTTAGGATAAGGTTGTCAATTACTACAAAAACAAACAAACACAAAACTCGATAGAATTTTGGTATAGAATATATGACATTCTCAGATCAAGTTTCATTGATCAAATTTCATAACAAAGCCTCTATTTATCTTTCTTTCATGGGTCATGTTTTTTTTTTTGTTTTTTTTGTGGTATGCGGGCCTCTCACTGTTGTGGCCTCTCCTGTTGCGGAGCACAGGCTCCAGATGCGCAGGCCCAGCGGCCACGGCTCACGGGCCCAGCTGCTCCGCGGCACGTGGGATCCTCCCTGACCAGGGCATGAACTCGTGTCCCCTGCATCGGCAGGCGGACTCTCAACCACTGCGCCACCAGGGAAACCCCGTGGGTCATGTTTTAAGTGTCATCTTTAAAAATTTTGCCTGATCCAAGGTCCTTAAACTTGCCCCCTATATTTTATTTCATAAGATTTATAATTTTAGCCCTTGGATTTAGAGCTACAATGCATTTTATTTTGTATACGGTGTGAGGTAAGTGTTTGTAAGTTCATATTTATGCATATTGCACTCTAATTGGCCCAGTACTATTTGTTACAAAGGCTATCATTTCCCATTGAATTTCCTTGGCATCTTTGTTAAAAGTCATTTGAACATAAGGTCTTATTCCTGGACTCTGTATTCTGTTCTTTTGATCTATTTACCTAGCCTTATGCCAATACTACACTGTCTTGATTACTGTAGCTTTATAAGAAGTTTCGAGATCAGGTGGTATAAGTTCTCCAATTTTTTTCTTCTGTTTAAAATTATTTTGGCTCTTCCAGATCTTCTACATTCCATATACATTTAAAATTTTTAAATTGTGGTAAATCATACATAACATAAATTCTACCATCTTACTCATTTTTAAGTGTATAACTCAGTATGTTCACATTATTGTGCAATCAATCTCCAGAACTTTATCTTGCAAAACTAAAACTTCATCCCCATTAAACAACATTGTACTTTGTTTCTATGACTTTGACTATTCTAGATACCTAATATAAGTGGAATCATACAATATTTGTCTTTTGGTGACTGACTTATTTCGTTTAGCATAATTTTCTCAAGTTCATGCATGTTGTGGCATATCAGTTTTCCTTCTTTTCTAAGGTTGAATAATATTTCACTGTATCTATATACCACATTTTATTTATCCATTCATGCACTGATGGACATTTGCATTATTTCTACCTCTTGGCTACTGCCAAGAGGTAGAAACAATGCTGCTATAAACATGGGTATGAAAATATCTCTTCAAGATATTTTGGATATATACCAAGAAACGGAATTGCTGGATCATATGGTAATTCTATACTTAATTTTTTGAGAAACCCCCATTTTCCATAGCTGCTGAACCATTTTACATTCCAATTAATAGTGCATGAGTGTTCCAATTTCTCCACATCCTCACCAACACTTGCTATCCTCTGTTGTTTTGATAGTAGCTATCCTAATGGGTATGAGATGATATCTCACTGTGTCCATATACATAATAGGATAAGTTTGTCAATTACTACAAAGAAAAATCTTGATGGGATTTTTTTTTTTTTTTTTTTGCGGTACGCGGGCCTCTCACTGTTGTGGCCTCTCCCATTGTGGAGCACAGGCTCCAGACGCGCAGGCTCAGCGGCCATGGCTCACGGGCCCAGCCGCTTCGCGGCATGTGGGATTTTCCCGGACTGGGGCACGAACCCGTGTCCCCTGCATTGGCAGGCAGACTCTCAACCACTGCGCTACCAGGGAAGCCCCTTCATGGGATTTTGCGGAGTCCGTAAATCAATTTGGGGAAAATTGCCACTTAACACTATTGTCTTTCAGTCTATGAACATGATTTTGTTTCATTTATTTAGATCTTATTTAATTTCCTTTGTCAATGTTTTGTGGTTTTTAGTCTTAAGTTCTTGTGCTTTTCTGTTAAATGTTTTCCCAAGTATTTTATTCGTTTTGAAGTTACTGTGTATGTAATTCTTTTCTTAATTTTATTTTCAGGTTGTTCATTGCTAGTATATAGAAATAAAATAGATTTTTGAATGTTGATCCTGAGTTCTGTGACCTTGATGAACTCACTTATTATAATAGTTTTTTTTTTAGGTACCTTGGGATTTTCTACATAAAGGATTGTATCCTCTACAAATAAAAGTAGTTTTACTTTTTCCTTTCCAACCTAGATGCCTTTTATTTCTTTTGCTTGTCTTAATGTGTTACCTAGAGCTGCCAGTAAATGTTAAAAAGAAGTAGTGAGTGTTTACTTCCTGGCTTTTTTTCTGATTAAGGGCAAAGCATATAGTCTTTCACCATTAATTCTGATGTTAGTTATAGGTTTTATTGTAGATGCTCTTATCAGTTTGAGGAAGTTCCTTTGTATTTCCTGTTTGTTGTGTGTGTTTCCTGCTCTTACTGAAATAATCATGCTGTTTGTCCTTTATTAACATGGCTTATTACAGTACTTGATCTTCAGATGTTATGATTGCATTAGTGGGGTATAATTTCACTTGGTCATGCTGCATAAGTTACATGTTGGTGGATGGAATTTGTTAATATTTTGGGAAGGAACTTTGTATCTACATTCATGTGGCATATTAAGCTGTAGATTTGTTTTCCTGAAATGTGGTTATCTACTTTGGTATCAGGGTTGTATTAGCCTTATAAAATTCATTTAGAGGTATTTCCTTGTCTATTTTCTGTAAGTGTTTGTATTGGATTGGTTTAATTTCTTCCTTAAATGTTGGATAGAATTTGCCAGTGAAGCAATCTGAGTCTGGGATATTTTTCATGGGAAAATGTTCAGTTACTAATTCAATTTCTTTACCTTATTATTCTACTTTTCTTCTTTTTCTTGAGTCAGTTTTGGTAATTTGTGTCTTCATTGAATTTGTCCATTCAATCTAAGTTGCCCATTTGTTGGCGTAAATGTTTCAAATTCCACTATAATCCAGAAATTACTGTAGGTCTATAGCGATGTTTTTTATTTCATTATTGATTTGTTAATTTGTATTTTACTCTGTTTTTTTTCTTGGTCAGTTTAGCTAAAAGTTTATAAATTTTTAAGTCTTTCCAATTTTAGTTGCCTTGATTTTTTTGCAGTTGTTTTTATTTCATTGATTCTACTCTGATCCTTATTTTGTGAATTCTACCTCCTTTTGAACTCTTTTCTTTTCTTTTCTGCCTTCTTGAAGTGAAGCTTAGATTATGATTTTAGATTTTTCTTCTTTTCCAAAATAGCACTGAAAGCTATAACTGTCACTTTAACCACTGCTTTTACTGTATACCATACATTTCTATATTGTGTTTTTATTTCCAGTCAATTTTCTAATTTTCTTTGTGACTTATTTTTCATCCAAACATGATTTAGAAATGGGTTGTTCAACTTCTAAATATTTTATTATTTCCCAAAACTATTTGTTCCTGATTTATATATTTTTGTTGAGATCAGAGAGCATACTTTCTATGATTTCAATTCTTATGAATTTATTAATACTTATTTTATGTGGAGCATATGTCTGTCTTGGAGAATGTTCCATGTAATCTTGAAAAGAATTTGTAATCTGATGTTGTGAGGTTGAGGATTCTTTAAATGTTATTTAGGTCAAGTTACTTGATGTCGTTCAAGTTTTCCATGGCCTTACTGATTTTCTGCCTAGCTGTTTCATTAATTTCTGAGAAGGAGGTATTGAAATTTCTAATGGAACAGCTAGGCAGAAAATCAGTAAGGCCATAGTGTTAATGATAATGCTAATGATGTTGCTATATATGATTTTATGCTTCTAAAAGAAATTAAGAAAATAAAAGAGAAAATAAATACTTAAGCATCTTTTCTATTTACTCATGTATTTATGCTTCCAGGCCTCTATCTTTCTTCTGGTAGATTTAATACCTTTCAGCCTTAAAACCTTTCTTTAGTATTTCTTGTAAGGCTGATATGCTAGAAATGAATGATCCTCTTTCTGAATATAAAATTATCTTTGGCAGTTTTTCCTTTCAGCACTTTGTATCATTCCATTACCTTCTGGGTCTCCATTTTCTCAGATGTGAAATCAGCTTGTTATTCATACTGATGTAGCCTTATATGTAGTGAGTCATTTTCCCCTTTTTCCTTTCAAATTTTTCTATTTGTCTTTGGCTTTCAGTAATTTGATTATGCTATGTTTTGGTGTGGATCGCTCTATGTTTATCTTTCTTGGGACCTGTTGAGCTTTGTGGATTTTTGAAGTGATAATTTTTCATCAAATATGAATATTTGGGGCCCTCATTTCTTATAATTTTTATGCTCATTTCTCTCCCTCTGATATTCCCACTAAATGTATGTTGGATGCTTGATGCTGTCCCATAAGTCTTTAAAGCTGTGTTCTTTTTCTTTAATCTTTTACATTTTTCTTTTCAATTTAGATGATTTATCTTGGTCTGTCATCAAGTTGATTGAATCTTCTTCCTTTCATATCAAATCTATTGTTAGTTTATAGAAGTCATACTCAAGAATTTTCGCTTGGGTTTTTTCTGTGATTTCCATTTTTTAATCAGCGCTTATATAGATCTCATTTTCAGGATCATTCCATTAAGTGTTTGTCTGGTCCACTGCTCTTCCCAACTGGGACCAAAACCTCAGGCTGTCAGAACCGAAGGTTTTCCCCATTCATTTATAACCAAATTTTCTAGTTCACTGATAATGCCAATGTAACTTCAAGACTCTGTCCTCCCCTGGCAATCAGGCACACTCCCTGTTCAGCAAGGCCAGTCTTGCCTTAGTAATTGACAGACTTGGGAAGGGACATTTAATATAGGAATAGCCCCATGCAGGGAAGCCTTACACTTTTACTGTTCTTCATTAATTTCAGCGTAGTTTTTCTTGAATAAATATTTCTTAATTTGTTTGCTTTTGGTTGGTTTCCAGAGTTCTGAAATGGTTTTTAACAAATTTATCCAGTTTAGCATTTGTTTTATGGTGATAGAATTATTTACTGACCTCTTCATTATACCGTCGTCAGAGGTCTGTTGAATTTGGCAGGAATTCTATTTTCTGGATATCTAAACTGTTTATCTTATTTACAGAGAAGTAGTATGCTATCATGATCTAGATAAAATGATAGCAGTCATTTGAATGCATTTCTTTATGTCATCACTCTGCTAGGTGTTTTTCTTAAAAGATATGTATTCACAACAGCCCTGCAAGGTAGAGATTGTCTTCATTTTACAGGTGTAAACATTTAGGCTTAGAGAGGTAAATGATTTGCCCTTTTGTGCTGTTATTAATAGTGCCACTTATTTTGTCTGTGTTGACATTGACTCAGCTTGGGTATAAGGAATGAATGTTCAAATGGAATTTTTAGTTATTTTTATCTCAGTAAGTCAATTAAATTAGATTCAACCAATATTTCTCAAGTACTTACCAGCATCAAACAATGTTCTAGTTGCAAAGCATGAAGGACAGGGCTGCAGGGAGGAGAATTTTATATATATATGTGTGTGTACACATTTATATATATGACATCGTACCCCCTCTCAAGGAATCAAGGAATTCATCATCACAAAAGAGAAGATAGATATTTTCAAACAACTGTAACACATGACTAGGTGTTCTGACATAGTGATTCTCAAACCTTAATGTATGTTAAATTACATATTAAACTGCAGATTCTGATTCCGTGAGTCTGAGTGGGACATAGATTTCATATTTTTAGCAAGCTTTCAGGTGATGATAATACTATTGATATATGGATCACACTGAAAAGCAAAGCTCCAGCATAGATGTAAGCTGGGAGTTATAAGAGCACCCAGAAGACATGAGGTTTTTTTGCTGTGGTTAGTTAAGGAAGAAAACATCATCTCAAAAGGATAAACAGTTTGCTCTTGGAGTGATGTCAACATCATGGTAACATGAGATGCTCTGTCTCTCTCCTTCAGTCTACAACTAGTAAAACATCCATAACTCAGCAAAGCTTCCTCTGTCCAACACACTAGGATGCCAGAGAGTTCTACACGTCTGTACATCTGGAAGTGAGTGGACTGGAGCACAAAGAGGAGGCAGAACTGTTGGAGCATTGGAGGTGGTACCCATGATCCCAGCCTGCTGACCATGGCAGGTGATCCCACAGCCCCAGAGAACCCAGTAGCAGAGCACATAACTCCAGAATCCCAACTGCAGTGGCACCCATGGTCACAGGGGACCAGGCAGCAGTGCTGGCGGCAAGGGCCCACAACCGTGGTCCCTCTATCCATGGTGGGTGCCTGTGCTTCTGGCCTCCCCCTACCTTTGGCAGTGGCATCCTTGAACCTGACAACCCCAGATGCAGCAGGGGTACTCTTGACCCATGCTACTCTCCCCACAATCCGGGTGACCTTGGATGCGGTGGGGTGTCTACTACCCTGGTGTCCCCAGTGGCAAAATGCTAGCAACAGCAGTGACACTGGCACAGCAAGGCACCAGCAACCCTGGAGACCCAAAGAGTGACAACTTGGATACTGAGGACACCTCTGACAGAGGCAGTGGAAGGTGGAAAGTGCCCATTCTCAAACATAGCCAGAGGCAGCTCAGGTAAGAGAAACCAAAAACTTGTGCTGTAGTGCCACCTACTGAAAAACAAAAGAAAGGCTTCTAATATATACCAACTTGTTTAACTGTTAGAATCAAAGCTAAAAAGCTTTATCTAAATAAGACAGGTGTTTGCTACTTCAAATGCGCTGGCAGAGGAACAACTCCTCAAGCACCATGAAAAACCACGATAACACAGTATCACAAAAAGAAAATGACAATTCTCTAGAAATCAAACTTAAAGTCATAGAATCATGCAATCTAACTGATAGAGAATTCAAAATAGCTGTCATGAGGAAACTCAGTGAGTTACAAGAAAACTCAGAAAGACCGTTCAAATGAGCTCAGGAATAAAATTAATGAACAGAGGGAATACTTTAGCAAAACTGAAACTCTGAAAAACAGAACAAACAGAAAATCTAGAGCTGAAGAACTCAATAAATGAGATGAAGAAGGTATTAGAAAGCACTGGAAATAGAGACAATATGGAAAAAAGAATTAGTGAACTCAAAGATATAAATATAGAAGTGATTCAGGTAGAAGAGAAGAGAGAGCTAAGATCTTTTAAAAATGAAGAAATTCTATGAGAACTATCCACCTCCATTAGGAAAGGCAGCATAAGGATAATGGGTATCCCAGAAGGAGGAAAGAGGGAGAAGGGAGCAGAGAGTTTATTTAAAGAAGTAATAGCTGAGAACTTCCCAAATCTGAAGGATCTGGAGATACCAGTCCAGGAAATTAAGAGAACATATTATTATCTCAGTGCAAAAAGACCTTCTCTAAGACACATTATATTAAAACTGTCAAAAGGCAATGATAAAGAATTTCTAAGGCAACCAGGAGAAAAAAGATAGTAACTTACAAAGGAACCCTCATCAGGCTATCAGCAGAAACTCTACATGCCAGATGAGAGTGGAATGACATTCTCAAAATATTGAAAGATAAAAACTATCAGCCAAGAATACTCTACCCAGCAAAGTTATTTTTCAGATATGAAGGAGAAATAAAGCATTTGCCAGACAAACAAAAGCTGAGGAAGTTCATCACCATTAGACCTGCCTTACCAAAAATGATAAATTAATTAGGTTGTTAAACAATTATAGCATAGAGGTTAAAGGGGAAAAAGCAGTAAAAATAAGTATAGACACTTCAATTTGGTTACAAACTCACAACATAAAAATGGATAATTTGAGACAACAAAAACATATAAAGGGGAAGAGGACAAGAATGGAACTTGAATAGGCAAATGAAGATAATATGCTATCAGCAGAAAAAGGACTATTTTATCTATGAGACTTTTATATGAACCTCATGGTAACCACAACACATAAATCTAGAGCAGAGGCATAAAATATAAAACAAGAGGAAACTGTGAAAAACATTGTAGGAAACTACCAAAGTAAAGTGGCAGATAGAAACACAAGGAAAAAGAAACAATGGAGATATAGAGCAACCAGAAAACAAGATAAAATGGCAGTACTAAGTCCTCATCTGTCATTAATCATCCTAAATGTGAATAGATTGAACTCACTAGTCAAAAGACACAGAATGGCTGGATGGATTAAAAAACAAGAACCAACTCCATGTTGCCTCAGGAGACTCATGTCAGCTCTAAAAGCAGACATAAGCTTAAAGTAAAGGGATGGGAGATGATATTCTAAGAAAATGGTAGCCACAGGAAAGTGATTGTAAACATACTCATATCAGTTAAAATAAACCTCAAGCTAAAAAAGTAACGAGACAAATATGGACATTATATAATGATAAAGGGAACAATTTATCAAGAATATATAACATTTATTAATATATTTGCACCTAACATAGGAGCACCAAAATATATAAAGCAATTATTAACAGACCTAAAGGGAGGAATTGACAGCAACACAAAAATAGTTAATAGTAGGGAACTTTAATACCCTGCTTACATCAGTGAATAGATCATCCCAGTCAGAAAGTCAACAAGGAAACAGCAACCTTAAATGAAACATTAGACCAGACAAATTTGATAAATTTGTACAGAACATTCCATCCAAATGCAGCAGAGTACACATTCTTCTCAAATGCACATGGAACTTTCTCAAGAATAGACCATACGTTTCGGCACAAAACAAATATCAATAAATTTAAGACAAGTGAAATCATGTCAAGCACCTTTTCTGGTGACAGTGATATGAAAATAGAAATTAATTATAAGAAGAAAGCTGGAAAAGTCACAAATGTATGAAGACTAAACAGCTTGCCAATGAACAACTGTTGGGTCAATGAAGAAGTCAAAGGAAAAATAAAAAAATACCTGAAGACAAAAATGAAAATACAACCTACCAAAATCTATGGGATGCAGCAAAAGTGGTACTATGAGAGAAGTTTGTAGCATTACAGGCCTGACTCGAGAAACAAAAAACCTCTCAAACATTCTAACCTTACACCTAAAGGAACTAGCAAAAGAAGAACAAATGAAGCCCAAAGTCAGTAGAAGAAAGGAAATAATAAAAATCAGAGTGGAAATAAATGAAATAGAGACTTTAGGCAATAGAAAAGATCAATTAAACAGAGGTCATTCTTTGAAAGGATACAGTTGACACACTTTTAGCTAGATTCACTAAGAAAAGAGGAGGTTCAGATAAATAAAATTAGAAACAAAAGACTAAAAATTACAATGGATACTACAGAAATACAAAGGATCGTAAGAGAATGTTACAAATAGATATACACCAACAATAGGACAACCTAGCAGAAATGGACAAATTCTTAGAATCAATCTTCCAAGACTGAATCATGAAAAAATAGAAAATGTGAATAGACCAATCACTAGTAAGGAGATTGTAACAGTAATCACAAACCCTCCAAAAAGCAAAAGTCCAGGCCTAGACAGCTTCATGAGTGAATTCTACCAAACATTCAGAGAAGATTTAATACCTATCCTTCTCAAACTCTTCCAAATATTTGAAGAGGTGGGAATGTTTATTTTACAAGACCAACATTACCTCGTTACCAAAAACCAAACAAGGACAGCACAAAAAAATAAAATTACAGGCCAATATCTCTGATGAACGTAGATGTGAAAATTCACAACAAAATATTAGCAAACCAGATATAATACATTTAAAGGATCATGTACAATGATCAGGTGGAATTTATTCCAGGGATGCAAAAATGATTCAACATTCACAAATCAATCAACATGATATACCACATTAACAAAATGAAGGAGAAAATCAAGTAATCATCTCAAAAGACGCAGAAAAAGGACTTGACAATATTCAACACCCATTTATGATAAAAACTCTCAATAAAATATGTAGATAAGTAATATACTTCAAAGTAATAAAGGCCATATATGACAGATTCACAGCTAACATCATACTCAATGATGAAAACCTGAAAGCTATCCCTCTAAGATCAGGAACAAGACAAGGATGCCCACTCTTACTACTCTTATTTAATATAGTATTGAAAGTCGTAGCCAGAACAATTAGGTAAGAAAAAGAAATAAAAAGCATCTAAATATCAGGAACAAGACAAGGATGCCCACTCTTACTACTCTTATTTAATATAGTATTGAAAGTCCTAGCCGAACAATTAGGTAAGAAAAAGAAATAAAAAGCATCTAAGTTGGAAAGGAAGAAGTTAAACTGTCACTATTTGTGGATGACATGATTTTATTTACAGAAAACCATAAAGACTTCATTGAAAAGCTATTAGAATAATAAACAAAAACCATAAATTTGCAATCAATATGAAAAAGGTTGTGTTTCTATACACTAGCAACAAATTAGAAGAGAGAGATATTAAGGAAAAAATTCATTTACCATTGCAATAAAAAAATAAAATATCTAGGAATAAATTTAACCAAGGAGGTGAAAGGCCTGTGCATGAAAACTATTAACAATATTGCTAAAAGAAATTGAAGAAGATACAAACAAATGGAAAGATATTCTGCAATCATTGGAAGAATTAACATTGTTAAAAATAACATATGAGTGATATATTTTTCACATATGTAGGAACTTTTAAGTATTATAAAATAGCATGTAATAGTATTGTGAATTTCTAATCTTAATGATTCTGTTAAATTTTATACCTCTTAGTTAGGGGATAGATGGCTTAAGTTTGTTGTATAATTCTACTCTTAAAGAATACTTTTAACTTTGTTGCTCAAAAGTTTTGTTTTTTCAAAGTTCATGTAGCCCTCCAATTCCCCTCTCTCCTGCAATATGTAGGTGAGATGAGTGAAAGGAGTATCTCTATTCCTTCCTTCAATGTGCTAGTGCTTGGTCAAACATGAAAATAAATAAGCACAATAAATGTAATTAAAAACAAGGACTTAACAATCTAATCTCTGCACAAGCAGTTGTATATATCAATGTTATATATGAAAGTTGTTAAGAGAGTAAATCATAAGAGTTCTCATCATAAGGAAAATTTTTTTTCCTATTTCTTTAATTTTGTATCTATATGAGATAATGGATGTTCACTAAACTTATTGTGGTAAACATTTCACGATATATGTAGTTTTGTTTTGTTAAATGGAAGGAACAATGTTCATATCCATTATTAGAGATACAATTGAATAATTTTAAGTTTCAGAAAGTCAAAAGTAAAACACATTTCCTGTGTTAACATAATTTGTTAGGGAAAAGGGATTAGGCTGGAAGAAGGAAGACCTTGATTCTAACTCAGGCCGCAGCGTTTTGTATCCACTTGGCTTTGACCTAAGCTTTATGAGCTTGGGTTTTCTTGTCTAAGTAATGGGGATCACAATTCTGTTCACTTTCCTTGTAAAATTCTTTTAAGAATGAGAAAAATGAGTATACATATACACTCTAACAACCAAGAAGAGTAATATTTAAATGTAAGGTGTCATGGGAAAAAAAATTCACATTTATTGGCATTTTATTTATGTTGAATTAATGGAATCTTAAGACATTTAGATATAGGATTCCAATTTATCAGTTATTCATGATTATTATCTTATTTTTTAGCACTAAATTTATTTACTTGTTTGTTTTTATTTTTGGCTGTGTTGGGTCTTTGTTGCTGAGCGCAGGCCTTCTCTAGTTGTGGTGAGCGGGGGCTACTCTTCCTTGTGGTGCGCGGGCTTCTCATTATCATGGCTTCTCGTTGCAGAGCACGGGTTCTAGGTGCTCAGACTTCAGTAGTTGTGGCATGTGGGCTCAGTAGTTGTGGCTTGCAGGCTCTTGAGCACAGGCTCAGTAGTTGTAGCGCATGGGCTTAGTTGCTCCGCGACATGTGGGATTTTCCTGGGCCAGGGCTCGAACCCGTGTCCCTTGCATTGGCAGGCAGATTCTTAACCACTGCACCACCAGGGAAGCCCACTAAATTTAACTTAAGAATAAAATCATTTTTTTGGCCATTTAAGGGTCTCTTAATATGCTACCTAAAACTGTTATAAAAATTACGGAATCATTGATAGCAAGATTCATTTTAGGACAGAAATAATCTTTGTTCTATGCTATTTAAATATATATATATATTTGAATGTTAATTCTATCTTGATAATTTTATATAAAATACTATTGTTTTTTGATATTTTTTAAAATATAAACTAGAAATTTTAACCACCTTTGAAGTCAATAGTACTTTATTCTAGGCAATTTAAAATCAGGTTAAATTGGATTACTTCTCTTAAAAAAAAATTTGTTAAAATGCAGATGTTTCTGGAAAAATGAAACATTACCATTGGCTTAATTTCCTTTTTTTCTTGATAAATCAAGTTTATTCAGGTTTAATTTATGAACAATATAATCACACGTTATTTCTGTGTCCACATTGTTTAAAAATTGTGGTAAAATACAAAAAATGTAAACATAATCATCTTAACCATTTTTAAGTTCAGCAGTGATAAGTATGTTCACATTGTTGTATAAAATGCACTCCTTTGAAGTGTGCAGCTTGATTAGTTCTGAAAATACATTACAATACACTTGTGTAATCTTCAGTATAAATAAATACACAGTATTTCTATCACTCCCCAAATGTTCCTTTGTGCCTCTTTATAATCTCCACTAACCCCAAACCAAGTAATGTCCTCAAGAAGACAACAGGTGCTGGCAAGGATGTGGTGGAAAGGGAACCCTCGTACACTGTTGGTGGGGGTGTAAATTGGTGCAGCCACTATGGAAAATAATATGGAGTTTCCTCAAGAAATTAAAAATAGATCTACCATACGATTCAGCAGTTCCAGTTCTGGATATATAGCCAAAGGAAATTAAAACAGGATTTTGAAGAGATAGATACACTCCTATATAGCATCATTCACAATATCTAAGATATGGAAACAACCTAAATGCCCACCAATAGGTGAATGGATAAAAAAGATGTGGTATATATGCACAATGAAATATCATTCAGCCATGAGAAAGGAGGATATCCTTTTGCTATTTGTGACAACATGGATCAACCTTGAACACATTATGCTAAGTGAGATATGTCAGACAGAGAAAGACAAATACTGTATGATATCCCTTCTATGTGGAATCCAAAAAGTCAGACTAATAAAAAACAGCAAAATGGTGTTTACAGGGGACGGGGCCACGAAGGGGATAAGACTGGTGTTTAAGGGTACACACTTGCAACAAGTAGTAAATAAGCCATGGAGATCTAATGCACAGTATGAGTATAGACAACAATTTTGTATTATGAATATGAATTTCTTTTAAAAATAAGGACTGCTTAGGTCTGTAAAGGCTTTTTGATGATCTTTGGGAAAATTTGGAGCAGATGCCATAGGTTTGTATATGGACAGCAATATGTGTGCATAGGTCATTTTAGTCACTTTTCCTAGATAAATTTATTAATTCAGTATGAAGTAACACTAGTTAATTTGATGTTCACTGATTTATTCCAGAATCAGATTGCAGTGAATCTTAATAGATTTACTAAAGATCATAACTGGAAAGTAGTCTTAGCTATTTAAATAGGTAGCTAGATGAAAATTTTAAAATAGGCACATTTTCATGGGAGAGTATAAAATAATCATTTCTGACCCCTGCTGAAGTTTTCCTCTATCTTGAGAACATTTGCTAAGAAGTAAGACCTATTACTTGTGTTCCTAATGTCAGGTTTTCAGAGAGTCTCCGAAGTGCCTGCATCTTCCCTCTGGAGTTTGTTTGGTTCAAGCTCAGATGGGATCCAGAATCCTGCAGGGTCTCCTTGGGCAAACCAGGCTTATTGCCGATGGGAAGTCCTTTAGAGAATAGGGCCTTCCTGAGATTTGCCTGTTCTTTTCCGGCCACTCTGAAGGCACTTGAAAAGGCTTTTTGAATTCTTGTTTCCCAGTTATTTATTTTAATTCTGTAATTCTCCCTCTCCCTCCCCCAGCACCTTATTTTTATGTTATTTTGCCATATGCTATTTACCAGGCACTGTGGTAACCACACAAAGATCGAAGAAGACATGATGTTTTTCTTCTGTGAACTTTTATGGTGTAGACAGACATCAAAAGATGATATAAAATCAATACTGTGTGGGCTGGTAGGAATCTCCACAGTGTAGGAAGAGGGTGCAGAGAATGGGCGCCTCATGCATCTGTGGGAGGGCGGCAGGGAGAGATGCCTAGACCCATGGGAGTAACTTGGGGTGAATCTAGCAGGAGAGGTAGGAGTGTGCCCAGCAAAGAAGATAATAGAGGAGGGAGGGCCTTCCCGGTAAGTGAAACTCATGAACAAAGACATGGCGAGAAGAACAACTTGGAGTTTGCTAGGGCACTTCTGGATGTGCACTTTTGAGTAGTTGATATTTTCTAAAGATGTTTTATCACCAACAAAATACTCATTACGGCTTATTCAGGCTCCTGCTAGATTATACTTAGTTCTTTAGCCATGATGTGCGCAAAATAGCACACCTACCTATTTAGGGTCGATATGGTGGAAAGGCTAGGAGTCATTAGAATTATACACACCTGGGGTCACTTCCCAGCTCTGCCACCCACTCACCATGTGACCAAGGGCAAGTTATTTAAACCCTCAAAACTTTCCTTTCTTTATCCCTAAAACAATGATAAAAATAGTTATGCTTTAGAGCTGAGGATTAAATAACATGTTTTTAAGATACTTAGGATAGTATGAGCTCAAACTAGCCCTTCAGTAGATGGCAGCTGTCACTATTATATGGTTGATGTAAATGGCAATTTGTATTATTAAATATTAAATAAAATGCATTGAATTTTATTTATTAGTCATAGAATAATGAAAACAGGATTTAATATATCTAAATTAGTTAAGATGACATATTAGGCTTTTTATTCCTATTTTGTTTACTTATAGGCAAAATCTCAAATATTATCCAATCTATTGGATGTTGCCCATCAGTTTATAAAGAAAGTTAATCCGGATGAACCCAAAGGGGAGAATCATTCTACAAAAGGGATTAGTGAAAGTCAGCATAAAACCAAATCTCTTCTTCTTCAGGGGAGCAGCTCTGAGGTAAGGTGAGGAAAATATAGTAGACATTTTCTGTCATACATGATCATGGAAACTGTCACTCATATACTCAAGTAGAGCTGTAGAGTTTTGGAGATTATTTGATCACATTGTTGGTTAATATGAATTTGTTTTTTTATTAATCAGAAACACTTTCACTGTAAAAATCCTTTTAAAGAGATTGCTTTGAGTTCTCTGGCTACTAGTTTTTTGATGAACGATCCTTTGATCATATTGCTTTCCAGGCATTTTCACCACATCAGGAAATGAATCTTTGGGAGAAATATATATAAAAAAAAAACCACAATGCAATATAACAGTTTTATATTAATCAGGATCTCAGAGAGGCTAAAAATATAAAACCTTGCCAAGTGTTTTAGGTGAGAGGCAATTTCACAGTTATTTAAAATCAGATTTATACCAAATTGTGTGGTCATTCAGATTGATTACTGATCCTATGATGTACTAGATAAGCTTTCATCAGCTCATGTTTGTGTTTTAATAATAGACTTGTTGTATTGATTCTTTAGCAAGAAAGAAACTTCCTCAAATTTTGATCCTTGTAATTAATAATCCTCATTCTTTTAGATGCCATTAGCCTTTTCACTGTAGTTCAGAAATAGTAACTTGGCCAGAGTCACACAGCTTGTTACTTTGTGACAGAATCAGACTTGAACTTCAGTCCCGTGAGTTCCTAACCTTTGCTCAGAGAACATAAAAGAAAACATGCACTATGGTAGTAGGCCCTCTTTACAGCAGAGAAACTACACTTGAATTGTCCAGGAAGGTTAGCAGTTTGGCATGAATTTCACTAATAGACCTGCCAAGGGTGCTTGTGAATAATCACTGAATGAGTTACAGTCTTATTAGAATAATAATGTACTGAGGACCGACTATGTGCCAGACACCATCCTACATATTTCACGTGTATTATCTCTTTTTACCCTTTAAAAATTTTTTTCTTTTTTTTCAGATGAGAAAATAGTGGCAAAGCGTTTTTTTTAATTGCCCAAGATATCATTGATAGTGGAACTTCAGTTTGAACCCAGGCCTTATGACCCCAAATTACCTGCTTTTAACCATTACCCAGAGGCTATGGTTTTAAGGGTTTCTCCTTCATGCCTGCCATTTTATCTAATTTATCCTACCAATAAAATAGTGATAAATCAACAGCTAACATTTATTAAACACTGTATGCTAGGCTTAATCCTTTAATTGCTTTATCTTATCCAATAATCAAAATAACCATATAAGTTTTACATTATTATCTCACTTAACAGATGAGAAAGCCAGAGAAGATTTAAGTAACTAGCTCTACTAGAAAGCTACAGAGCTACTCTTTTGCCTGCTCTTTTAATCCCTAAAATAAATGCTGCCTCTTGTCCCCATCGGTAACTGTGTATGCTGTATAGACCCTCCACCCCTGGTCTTAACTTAAAGCCGTTAATTCAGTGGTTTCATCCAGGAATGCACATTATAATCAACTGGAGAAACATTAGAGAAACACACATGACTGAGTTTAGCATCTCTCTGGGTGGGTCCAGATGTGTGGTTTTAACACCTGCTCAGTCATTCTGGTGAGTAGTCCTGCCTGGGCATCCCTGCTGTCGACCCTCAGGTGTGCACCTGTACACAGTGCACACACTAAAGAAATATCCCCCTCATATGCTTGGTACTACTCTGTGCTGAAGAGCAGAGGTTCTCCAACTGCAATAAGCATCAGAATCACTGGGTAAGTTTGTAAAAAATGTGCATTCCTGGCCTGCCACTCAAACTTCGATTTTTTTTACATCTAGGTTGGGCCCAGGAATCTGATTTTTAATTGGCTTACCAAGCAATTTGAATGCCTGGAAGAGTAAAAATGTTGCTAAAGCCTGATATCTGTCTTAGGACTTTTCTTATGGATTCAAGCCAGTGGATATCCTTGGGAATGGGTGCAGTTCATGAAAGAACTTTCATTTTAGAGACTGAAACCTGGGTTTGAAATCCTGACTCTGGTTTTCTAGCTTTGTAACATCGGGCAGTTTACTTTAGCCTTTTGATCCTCTGTTTCCTTTTCTGGAAAGTGGGGATATTAAAACATATTTTGTGGGGTATCATGTAGCCTACAGGGGTAATGGATGCACAGCATTGGATTCCATGTGCTTCTTCAAATTTCCTAGCCCCTGTAGAATCGGGCAGGGTCCTGATGTGCTCTGAGTGGAAGTGAAATATGACAGTTCGGAGCTGAAACATTTAAGAGCCAATGTGCTATCCTCTGGCTTTTTCCTATCCTGCCACCACTGCGTGGAAGCCAAGTATCCCATAGGCATAGCTGTAAAATGCAAATGTCTCTGATTCATTGCTTGGAAAGGAGCTGCCCTGGAAAGCTGCTAGAATCACCAGAATACTTGACTCATTTTGTATTAAGCACTGAGTTTTCAGTGCATCTTCATGAGTGCAGCATACATATACACACGCATTCACCTATTGCTTACTGAGTACCTGTAAATACCTTCCCACATACTTCTAAGACTCGGTATTTCCAAACGAAATTCATCATGTCTTCTCCAAAACCTATGGATGTTACAGTTGGTGGCAGCCTCTCTTCTAGCTTTCCAAGCCAGCAGGAACATTTCTTTTCTTTCTTTCTTTTTTTTTTTTGCGGTACGCGGGCCTCTCACTGTTGTGGCCTCTCCCGTTGCGGAGCACAGGCTCTGGATGCGCAGGCCCAGCGGCCATGGCTCACGGGCCCAGCCGCTCCGCGGCATGTAGGATCTTCCCAGACCGGGGCACGAACCCATGTCCCCTGCATCGGCAGGCGGACTCTCAACCACTGCGCCACCAGGGAAGCCCAGGAACATTTATTTTCTATAGTCATTTCTCTTTCTCCTTTGCATATCCAGTCAGTTATCACATCTCATCTTAAAACCATCTGAAAACTTGAATATTTGGTCGCTTCTATTCTTATTGTTATTCCAAATACTGAAATTAGCTTTTGCTTAAAGTGCAAAAAGGTCTATTGGGAAGCCCAGGAACATTTATTTTCTATAGTCATTTCTCTTTCTCCTTTGCATATCCAGTCAGTTACCACATCTCATCTTAAAACCATCTGAAAACTCTTGAATATTTGGTCACTTCTATTCTTATTGTTATTCCAAATACTGAAATTAGCTTTTGCTTAAAGTGCAAAAAGGTCTATAAAGTGAAAAGTGCATTTTCTTCTCTCCCCTTCTAGAAGTTAATAATTATTCTACTTTTGTATGTATGTATTTCTTAACACAAATATTAGTATGTTGCATACTGCTCTGCGAACATGCTTTTTACACTAAACAGTAGTTTTGCTGTCCATATAAGTGTATTCCACAGCCTTCTCATTCTATATAGTGGTTGTAAAATACTCCATGTATTGGATATAAAATAACTTTTAAACTATGTTTTTTCTGATCAGCATTTATACTGTTTTGTCTTTTGCCAGTATAAACTATAGTATAAAAATAATTTTGAAAAATATTGTTTTGCATATATATGAGTATATCCATATGATAAAATCCTAAAATTCTTAGGTGAAGAGGGTTATGCATTTGTAATGTTGATAGATATTGAGAAATGGATGTAAATTTTAATTGGTTTCCTTGCATCCAAACTCACTGTTCTCCAAATTCTTTCTCTCCCACACTACTGTGTGGGACTCTTCAGTAGCTACTGGGTGGGGCTCTGCAGTAGGTTTGCATTTCCAATATGTTTAAGTGTAATTTTCTCTGGATGGCAGGCAGGATCCTTTACAATCTGCCCCTACTTGTCTTTCCACCCTTTATATTTTCTCATATCCCACTTTTTGCTATAGCAACACAACTGCATACAGTTCCATGCCACTGTGTTCTTTAACTCCATGCCTTAACATATATACCATTCTCTCACTCCGGAATACTGCCCCTGCCACTTTTTTGTCCATAGGATTCTTGTTTATCTGAGTTAAATTCCTGCTCTTTGCTTCTATTTCTATTTCTGTGTTTCTGTGTCAACGACTAGCATAGTGTCTGTAGGTTCCAGATGCTTTTTGTTTATACTGAATTTTATATATGCATATATTTAACGATTTTCTCTCAGTTGTCCTCTGACAATCTGCCTGGTTTTTTGCAATTAAGGGCTGAACATAGAGGATTCTACTGTTGTATCTAGAAGATACACATGGAGATTTAGCAATTTCATCAGTGTAGGTAATCCACATTTGATAATTCAGCATTGGCGTGGAACTTATTTTGCTTTAGTTTCCTAATTTGGCTGTTTTCTCTGATTCACTGGATAACTGCCAAATCCTACCTTTATTTTCTTCTGTGTGTTCACCGTGGATCTATATTTTGTATGGAATTCATCTTTTCCCCCCCGTCATTACATTGAGAAGCAGGCAGTGTTTCATCTGCATTCATTAATTTGTCCATTCATTCAGCTAACTTTTAATGAGCACCTACTTTGTGCCAGGCACTACTCTTGGCACTGAGGAAACAGACAACATTCCTGATCCTATTAACATTCTAATGGGGAGAGACCAGCAATAAACAAACATGTAGAGTAAATTCCCATGGAGATAAGTTATTGAGAGAAAAATAAAGCAGATAAGAGATTGGAAAGTCGGGGAGAAAGGGGCTTTGTCTTTAGGGTCATCAGTAGCGTCATCACCTATTCTCTGAGTATGTGACATTTGAGCCAAGACCGAGTTAAATGAGTGGAATGGCTGTGTGAAGATATGAAGAGGGACCATTCCAGACATTGGATATAGCTAGCACAAGGCCCTCGAGTGGAATATGCTTGATGAGTTCCTAGAACTGAAAGAAGATAAGTTTAGCTGGAGCAGAGTGAATGAAGGGGAGAATTAAAGGAAGTGAAGTGAAAGGCAGGGACGTGCAAGGCTGTGTACAGCCTTGTAAGTCCTAGTAGGAACTGAGGGTTTCACAGGGAGTCATTGGAGGGTTTGGAGCAGAGAAGTGACATCAGATTTACATGTTAAGAAACTGTTCTTTCTGCTGTGGGGAGGTTGCAGGGAACAGGCGACTGGAGAAGTAGGATTAGATACAAGTTTATCACTGCTTTCCAGGGAAAACACTGGTGGATAACTTAATGATAAACCCTCAGTCCTGTAGGCTCTAGTTTTAGTACTTTCTGAAGAGACCGTTTAAAACTGTCTATAGTTTTAAAGAAATCAGTAAAGCACATAAATAAGTACAACTTAAAAACATTCTATTCTAAGTTTAAAAATAATGTGTGATTCACAATGCTCAGTAATTAATGCTACATGTATTGTAAGATACAAAACATTTAGTAAAGCATACTTAGATACACTATTAATTGTTTTAGGTAGAACTTTCAACAACAAAAGAGGAAGAATGTGCAAATACAGGAGATAGGCTCTTGTGTGAAGGGCCATTTGTTGAACAAGCTCCTGCCCAATCCTTTCAAGAAGTTCTAAAGCAATGGAGAACTGGGCATCATGATGACAATGAGAAACAGAAGTTACATGCAGCAAAACCAGGTACCGCTTTTTTTTTTTTTTTTAAATAAAATGAATGCTTTAAAATAAAGCTGAATTTATTTTATCTCCATTCTCCATGAATATAAATGCAGTGTTCAGAAACACTGAAACATTGGGATAGTAGTTTGATATAACTCTTCAAAGGAGTAGTCACTCTATGACCATTGGTTTAGTGGTTTAATATTTATAACCCCCTGAATTGGGCATTGGGGATATATTTGCCTTTGTTTCCTACGTAAATTCAAGCTGTCAAATGAATAGAGAATTAGATTCTCTCAGCTCCTCTTCTAGCAGAAAGTTTTGTCAGAACAACTATTCCTTTTTTGAACTGTAATTACAATCCATAAAACAGGGTGATCTATGAGATGAGAGGAATAGAGAATTTTCTTGTATGTGTCTTGAGAAATATATTTCAGGGACTGCTGTGAAGTTCAGGGGGATAATTAATTTGTCTTTTGTTTTTCTTTCTTTTTGAAGAAATATTTGTTTTTATTTTTCCTTGGTAATTTTCACACCCATATTCTAGACATTGAAGATCTGGATGACCAAAGCGTACAGTGTCTTTTCTTTGTTTCCCAGTACCTTTTGAGGGAAATCATACCTTTAGAAGTATTCATTTATTAATTTTATTACTCAGAATCTTGTTGAGGCTTCCAATTGCTTTTCATTAAAAATAAAATATTAGATAATAAACTTAAATCATGTAACTTAGTTGACAGTATTCAATTTTATGATTTTTATTTCATTTTTTCCCAGTGAAGGACCTCTCCTGATTAGTCCTCTTTTGTAACATAGTGTAATTCCTAATGTCAAGATATCACACACCTTATTCCCAATTAAAATCTGATTTTTTACTAAATAATATTCTCTCTTTCAAATATTTTTCCTACATTTGTTCATGATACATCAATTTTGTTAATACTTCCAAGACTTTATTTGTATACCCTGTTTTAGCATGTACATCAACATAACTCTCATTGACTATGTTATTTTATGTGCTCTTTTATTTGTGCTTTCACATTTTAATGTATTTTTTACTCTGAAAAGGATTAAGTCTTCTATAGAAATACCTTTTTGATTGTCCACTTTGAAGACATAGTATTTAAAAATAATGGAAGAACTGATATGTTGTAGCTTTCCTCTATAGGCTGAAGATTGTGGATAAAGATGCTTAAATGGAATTGAACTGCCTGATTTCAAAGGAATCATGGAAACCTGGAATAGTAGAGGCCAGATGTTGGCATATAATTATCAAAGTTATAGTGGAAAAATTACCAAAATAAGGGGCAAGGAAGACCAGTAATTAGATTGTTTCAGTTCACAGAGATCTGTGGTACTAATTGGAGTACATAAGAATGAAAAAGTTTGTATAGACTCCTGTTTTTCCTATCTGAGTAGAAAATTTCCATCCTGATGCACAGAGACCCAACTTGAGCTACCATACTGGGAATTCAGAGTTTATTATAAAGTTCTCAGCCCTAAGCCACACCACAAATCTGAAGCCCCTTGAGGTAGAGGCTGGGTCCTTTTGCAGGATTTTGTAGTGTGGTCACAGGGTACATTATGAATCTTCCTCTAAGCTTTCACTACAGAATTTATGGCTATTTACCAGGATAAACATGCACTGAGGAAAGGCAATGCCCAGACCTTCAGAGGGGTTATTAGATTCTGGGTCTGAACTGACAGTTAGACACCCTGGAGACCCTAAGTGCCACCATAATCCACCAGTCAGTCTTAGAGATTTATGGAAGTGGAATGATAGATAGAATCTTATCTTTATTCTGTCTCATAGTGCCTTGGGACTGTGGGACCATTATGTGGTTATTTTTCCAGTCTTGATTCTTGTGAACGGATGTACTTAGTAACAGGAATAATGCCTATGTTGATGGTCTGGCCTGTGGCATGAAGGTTGTTATGGTAGTACGTAAGTAGAAGACCCTAGAACTGTCTCCCTCCCTTGCCAATGTCCATGCTAATAAAATACCATGCCAGAAGCAATACCTGGGTATTGCAAAGATTAATGCCAGCATCAAAGACCTGAAAGATGCAGGAATACTGCTTTTTATTATATTTCCATTTAACTTACTTATTTGGTACAAAAGCCAATGATCTTGGAAAATGACTACAGATTAAACTTGATCCGATGATGATGATACAGGTCACAGTTGCTTTTCTGGATGTAGTGTCTTTGCTGGAGAAAACCAACACATTCTCCATGGTTGGAGGAGGGAGACAGCTATTGACCTAGCCTAGGGGTTGATTTTTCTGTAAAGTGACAGATAGTAAATACTTTAAGCTTTGAGGGCCATTCAGAAGGGCCATACAACTTTGCCACTGTATCATGAAAGACAATATATAAACAAACGAGTGTGACTATTTTCTAATAAAACCTTGTTTATGGATACAAATTTGAATTTTACATAATTTTCACATGTCACAATATATTATCCTTCTTTTGATGTTTTTTCAGCCATTAAAATATGTAGAAACCATTCTTAGCTTGAAAGCCATACAAAAGCAGTGGGCCAGATTTGGCCCAAGGGCTATAGTTTACTGCTCCTTGACATATCAGATGTATTCTTTTCCATTTCTATTAATAAATATAGCCAGAGATCGTTGATATCATATGGGTTACAGTATACCTTCACAGTCTTGCTTCAGACCTACATTAGCTCTCCAGCTTTCTAGCATTATATAGTCCCAAAGAACCTTGATTGTCTTGCTATTGCACAAAAGATAATGTTCGCCCATTAGATTGATGGCACGATGCTAAGTGGATTTTGTGAACAGGGAGTATCTGTTGCAGAATGATTATATTGGACCCTTTCCATCATGGGTAGGGCAGTAATTTGTCCTCATGGGAAAAGCTACATATTTCAGAAAAGGATTTGCCTTCTCTTCCTGTAGTGTATCTGCCAGCAGAAGCTTTATTTGTCACTGTGGTGTCTTACACAATGAGTGTCTTAGATCAAGACACTCATTTTATTATGAAAAAGGTATAGGAATAGGCTCATACTCATGGAATTCACTCATCTTACCATGTGCAGCACTATCCAGCTAGCTTGATAGTTTTGTGGAATGGCCTGCTGAAGGTTCAGTATGGGTTCCAGCTGAGAAACAACATCTTGTGAGTTTGGGTGCTTTTCCTACAAGGGGCTCTATATTACATGAAACTCCGGCAAAACTTCCATTAAACAGGAAGCTGAGACTACCCACTGCCATTTGGGGCTCATCAGCACTGAGTTAATAGTCAGGAAGGGTCGCTGTACTGACCATGTTGTTTGAGCACAAGTATGAAGGAACAATTAGATTGTTATCATACAATAAAGAAAAGATAGACTTCATCTGCAAACCATTCAGTGGCATACTTAATTTTTCTGTGTCCAGTAATAATGTTCATTGGAAAAATGTGGCAAGCCAATGAAAAGAGGGCTTCTACGGTCTTGAATCTTTTGAGAATGAAGATTTTAGTCACTCTACTAGGTAAAAGGGGTTGGCAGACAGTAAGGTAAACAGAATAGGTGGTGAGAGAAGGAAGCTATGGTAAACAAATCAAGGTAGGCTTCAAAACCAGCTACAAAATGAAGAACCGTGGCAGCTAAGTTTTATATTGAGTAATTGTTTTTTTTTCTCCTCTCTTTTTCCTGATACCTAATATGACACATACTACTGGTATCTAACATTTAAATTTAGTTGGGAGTATCACTAAATTGAAATCTCCCTCTGATACATAGTGGCTGTAGAACTTTGTGTTCCCTGTGCTTCAGACATGAGTTAGTTTAGTTTTGTTTTGTTTTGTTTTCAGAGGAAGAGACAGACAGACAAATGGATGCTTAGATGCAAACTAAATAGACTCTGTCTCTCCAGATCCGTTCTTTCCCATTTCTGCCCTACTCTGTGCCCCTAGAGGTTGATCTTTAGAGGCTGCATCACGTGAACTCCCTTGTTCTCTGGCTTCTGGTTGGGTTTGACCAGTTGGAGACACTAGCAGAACATTGAAGGGTGAGAAGAAAGAGGTAGAGGTATTCACTCTCCCTCTCCTTTATGTGCTGAGATTTTGCAGTTACTGCTTTGTCTGCATATATCATTAGCTCCACTCAGATGACCTTTCATCCCCAGCCATTGCCTTCCATGACTACTTACAACACTTGCCTTACTTTGTCCTCTCAAGCCTAGGGTTGGTAACAGCTCTCCACTATTTTTAGTCTCTGAGTGCTTCAACATCACTTGTTCCCTTAACCTTAACATGATTATAAGTTAGTCCCTTCATTTGATCTTCTTCAAATTACCCCTTTGAGTTTTTTCTTTCCTGTCAGAACCCTGACTGATAATTAAAAAGGGATTTCTAAGAAGCCAAGATTCAAGTTGAAGTCTAGAAAATGAGTTGGAGAGTGGAGACAAATTAGAATGTACAAAGGCTCCATGATGAAGAGAGCATATCGTGTTAATGGAACTGAAGGTAGATGTGCATGGACCTCAGAGAGCAGTTAAAGTGTTGTGACCTCAGAGAGCAAGGTTGTAGCACAACAAGCTAGAGAGGAATTACATTTAGTGGCTTGGAAAGACAAGGCTACAAACAAGGCAAAGTGTGGCATAGATATAGGAGGAAAGTTGGTAAAGTGTATTATCATAAAAACCCATGGAGGACAGTGTTTTTAAGTAAAGAAATGAGGTCAACAGTGCGGTTGCCATGGAGAAATCATTAAGATGAGGACTTCAGTTGATATAATATGTGATTTTATTTTGCCTCAGAGTATTATAAATGTGATTGTTTATGTGCGTGTGTATTATATGTATGTGTCTGTAAATATTTTCCTTTCCCTAAGATATTAAGCAGATGAAAAGAACATTTATAAAATTTATATACCTTATGGAGAAAAACAAAACAATAAGAACCTGTTCTCTTCCTCTTCCCTCCCCTCTAAGTGATTATCACTAGCCTGGATTTGTATTTTTTCATTCCCTTGATTTCCTTGCAGTTTACTGCATGTGTGTATCTCTAAACAATATATTGTTAAATTTGCATGTATTTAAACATTGTGTAAATGGAAAACTAGTATATGTACTCTTTTTCAACCTGTTTAACTTATTCAACGTAATTTACTGAGATTTACCCATAAAGATGTGCATAGTTGTATTTCATTCATTTTCCCTGCCTAAGAGTCTTATGCTTAAAAGTCTTCTTTATATGACTACACCACTGTTTACCTGTGTAAATATTGATGTTTGTTTAGGTTGATTCCCATTTGGGGTAAGAAAGAGGTAGAAGTACTTACTTTTCCTCTCCTTGATATGCTGAGATTTTGCAGTGACTGCATTTTCTACTTATGTTACAGAGCAGCACTTAGATGACCTTTCATCCACAGCCCTTGCTTTCAATGACTTCTTACAAATTTCTCCTACTTTGTCCTCTCAAGCCTAGGGTTGGTAACAGCTTTCCATTATTTTTAGTTTCTGAGTGCTTCAACATCACTTATTCCCTTAGCCCTACCCAGCAAACACTGCTGTTTTGAATATTCTTGCACAGGTCTCCTAATACACATGTGTACACATTTCTAGGTGTCTCTTCCTGGGAGCAGAATAGCTGGGTCATAGGGTGTCTGTGTCTTTAACTATACTAGGTTAACCTGAATTTTTTTACTAGAGTATTTGTGTTAGTTTATACTCCTCTCTGCAGTATATAAATGGTTTGGCTGCTTCCCATCATCACCAACACTTTAACTGTCAGTTTTTAAAAATTTTTGCTGGTCTGATAGAGATGAAATTGTATATTTCATTTGTGTACCTCATTACAAATGACATTGAGTATGTTTTCCTGTGTTTCTTGGCCATTAGCTTTGAATTTTCAAGTGTTCTAGTGATTTCTGTTATTGATTTCTAACTTGATTACGTTTCAGTGAACTGTAATTTCATTTCCTTCAGTGTGAAAGGCAAATACTTATAATGGCCTAGAAGGTTCAATGTAATCTGAAGTCCCTATCTCTGTGATCTCACTTCCTATTACTCTCTCCCTGGCTTGTTCTGTTTCAGCCACACTGGCCTCCTGGCTGTTCCTTAAATACCTTGGGCAAATTTACCTTAAGACTTTTAAAAGCATTGTCTATTAAGGAAAATACCCATCATCCCTTCAATATGAACAATGGGACGTCTTACACAACTTCACACAAAAGGTAGCTAGAGAACCATTAAACAAAGGAGCAAACCAGAACCTCAGTTCCATAGCTTGTGTGGCATTGTTCAGGGAGACATGACTCATGAATCCATGTGTTCTAGATTTGTTTTATGTAAGCAATTTGAAACAAAGCTTATCCTGCTGAATGCATTACGTAGCTAAAGTCTCTCTTTCTAGAAAATATCATTAATCTGTTTGCCAGAAAGTCTAGTTATTAGCATATTCACAAGCAAGTTAACCCAGGCTACCTGCCATATTTATTTCCTGGGAATGTGCCATTGGTGATGGGAGAAGAGTGAGTCCCAGGTCAGCTGCTTCATCTCCTTCCTCCTCATCACCCTTCTAGACTTGGGGGTTATCTCTCAAGCCAAGAGACTCTTCTCCATGACCTGGACAGAAAAAAGAGTGAGTCCTCATTTTTTTTCTCTTTCAGCTTCCCTGCCGGGAAATATTTTATTTTCTTATGAAAAGGAGGACTCACGGTGGAGGGCTCTCCTTTTTTCTATGACTTGCTCTTGTCCTTGACTCGTGCTCTTTCAGTTCCTGCATTCTTCTGATGGTGGTTCCCAGAACATCCTCCAGTTGCTTTCTTCAGCACTGCTCTACACTTTGGGAGGAATGGGAGTGGATGACTTACATTCTTTTGGTTTATTTCTATTGCTGGCATTTGGCTGTTTCTAAAAGCTATTTATTAAAGGCTGCAGTATGAGCTTGGGATTACTCTCTAGTTTCAGTCTATAAAAAAATAATTGTTTCCCTCTTTACTACTTCTCTATCTTCTCCCACATTTTTCCTCCTGTTGTGGTCATTATGGAAAGAGAGCTAATATCTAGGAGGGTGGAGAGACTAGTAACTCTGTATTTATGCTGCTTTCTTTCCCAGAAATCTCCATCAGTTTTAAATATCTTTGAATGGTGGTTTTAATTTAGTAGTACTTCAGAAACATCTTAAAGCATCTGGAAGTAAGTTGCCATGTAGATATAAATTCATGAGGACAATTGTCTCCTCCAGGTGCCATTTTGAGTTATTTATTTTCTGTTTCCCATAATGTGTAAATATTATTGTCAGTGGCTCTAACACGTACCTTTATGTGTGTGTGCATTTATAGAATATATAATGAATCCATTTGTATTTATCTTTATCGTGTAAAATAATTAGTTGCTTTAAAAAACCTTGTGAATCATAAGTTTTTTTTCATTTCAAGAAATTATTGAAGAAAACTATACAGTAATATAATAAATCACCAATATTTAACACTTTTGCATCATTTAAACCTAGAACTATTGATTATACAGACAAATGTCAATGCACATTTACCTCAAAAATGGTGAGTTCTATATCTTGAGAGAAGATGTGGTAATTTGTAGACTAGGTTACCTTAATTATGCATATTATGTTTATTTTTATAGAGTCATTGGAAGAATGTGAAGTACAAACTAATCTGAGAATTTGGACAGAACCACTTACGATTGAATTTAAAGAAGACAGTCTATCCTACATGGAAAAATTATGGCTTAAAAAACACAGAAGGTATTTTCTGATTTTTTGCATTATTAGTAAGAAATGTAAAAGCTATTTACGATCCGTGTGTGACATGCTTTTTTGTAGCACTGTTATTTTTGCACTTCACATTTGCATAAATAATTTTAAAGCAATATTAAATCCCTGTGAAGCTTCTACCGTTCTGATAAGAATTTTAATTCTATTTATAATGTGTGATTGATTTAGGGTTTGCCTTGAGAAGTGGAAATGTGTATGTGGGAAACAAGGCACAAATATGGTATAGAATTTAAACATAATAGTAAAAATAATGTGATAAATGAAAGCTTACTTTGAAGAGGTAATTTTTGAGCTGTACTCTTCAGAAACTTTTAAGTTACTTTTAAAGTTACTTTTAAGTTAAGCAGACCTTTGATTTTATAGTTTTATTAATAGTATTCAAATATATTTTATTCAAAGCCTATATCAATAGATGTAGCATTTCATAAGTGGTTTAAAAGTTAAATATCAAACCAAATCGATGACTGAGTACATGTTGGAGTCATGCATAATTTTACCATGATATAAGAACCTTTAAAGGTACCTTTAAAGGCCATGGTCTCAGTTTCCCCTATAGCAGTGCTACTCACACTTCATTGTGCCTATGAATCAGCTAGAGACCATGGCAAAATACAGATTCTTCTTCAGTAGGTATGGGTGGAGCCTGAGATTTTGCATTTCTGAATTTCTGATAGCTCCCATGTGATACTGCCGTGGGTAATGCTAGTCTCTGAACCACATTTTGAGGAGCAGGGTGTTAGAAAACCTGTCTAGAATGTACCTGAGGAGTGGTTTTCGAGCCCTTGCTTCATTCACTTCCAGTCATACAAAGCCATCTCCCGAGATGACCCACTCCATCCTTGGAACATTCTGTCTCCTATGATATCTCCTAGTGAGCTGCAATTTTTTCTGACTAGTTGCTAACTTGGTCCTAATTCTACCAATTAAACCAATACTGAGCCAATTGAATCTCTCCTCTTCATGGTATCCCTTCATATTTTTAAAAATCAGCCCTCACGACTTCCTTGAAGCTTCTGTTTGACAGGTTACCATCTGCCCCCACACCCCTTCAGCTGTTTTTCATGGGCAGATTTCTTTTCTTTTAATTTTTTTTTAAAATTTTGAAATAAGACATGCAATCAAGAGTTACAAAACAACATGAAGAATTTCCACTTGCCATTCATTCAGCTTTTCTAATGGTAACATCTTACATAATCATAGTGCATGTATCAACACCAAGAAATTAACATTAGTACAATATAAATCACTAAACTACACACTTTATTTGGATTCCACCAGTTTTTGTCACTAACGTCCTTATTCTGTTTCAGGATTCAATTCAGGATCTCACATTGCAGTTTTGTCCTATCTCCTTATCCATTGCAATTCCTCAGTCTTCCCTTGTTTTCATGACCTGGACATGAGTACTTGCTGGATATTTCATAGAATATACTCAGTGTGGGTCTATCTGGTGTTTTTTCATAATTAGATTGAGGTTGTGCATTTTGAGGAAGAATGCCACAGAGAGGATGCACCCTTCTCAGTGCATGATATCACCCGATCATACTATCAGTATATCTCGTCACCTGGATGTTAACCTTGAACACATGGTTAATGTGGTACTCACCAAGGTTCCCTGCTGCAAAACCACTCTTTTCCTTTCATAATTAACATTGTGGTCTGTTCAAGCTGTCAGAATACCATAGACTGGGTGGCTTATAAACAGCACACATTTATTTTTCACAGTTCTTAAGGGTGGGAAGTTCAAGATCAAGGTGCCAGCAGACTTGGTGACTGGAGAGACCCAGCTTCGTGGTTCATAGAGGGCTGTCTTCTCACTGTGTCCTCACAGGGCAGAAGGGGTGAGAGGTCTCTCTTGGGGAGAGACTAATCCCATTCATGGGGGTGCTACCCTCTTGACCTAATCACCTCCCAAAGGCTCACCACCTAATACCATCACCTGGGAGGTTAGAATTTCAACATACGAATTTTGTGGGGACACAAACATTCAGAAGAGAGCTTTCTGCTCCTTGCCCTCCACCAGTTTATGTCCTGCTCGCATGCAAAATATGTTCATTCTATACCAATAGCTCCAAAAGTCTTAACTCCTTCCATCATCAACTCAAAATTCTGAAGTCTTAATTCTAAAGTCTTATCTAAGTATCATCTAAATCAGATATGGGTGAGATTCAATGTCTGATTCATTCTGAGACAAATTGCTCTCTAACTGTGAACGTATGAAATCAAACACGTTCTGTGCTTCCAAAATACAAAAGTGGGACAGGCATAGGATAGATATTCCCATTCTAAAAGGGATAAATTGGAAATAAAAAAGAAGTAACAGGTCCTGAGCAAGTCTGAAACCTAACGGCGCAAATGCTATTAGACCTTAAATCTTGAGAGTATCCTCTGCTGTCCAGGCCCACTGGGATAGAAGCCCCACTTCCGGACACACTGAGGCAGCAGTTCTGCCCCGAGCTTTGCCTGGCAGGGGCTGGGCCCCCAAGGCTCTGGTTGGCTCTGCCCTGTGGCTTTGAGTGGCCCCATTCCTAAGATGGCTCTGAGCTCGGTGACATGCCTGTGACTCCCCTGGGTTTGAATTGTGTGGCTGGTCTAGTCTGGGGTCACAAGGGCAGCCTTGCCCCCAGGGATTTACTGGGCTGTTGCTCTAACGGGGCTCTCTGTGATGGGAGAGATAGCCCTGATGATTTCTGAATTGCCTTTGGGATCATTCTTCCATTGTCTTGGATAATAGGTCATATCTTCTGTTTAGATGGCTGACTGATCTCCCTGTGAGATGATCCTTTGGCCATATACTTCCTATTCTCTCCTGTATAGGTTGTGTCATACTTTTCAATATAAATATAAATAGGCTGAGAATGTTCCAAATCTTTAAGTTTTGCTTCTCTTTTGATTAATTCTGTCTTTAATTCATTTTTCTCTTCCTTGCATTTTGTTATGAGCAGTCATGAGAAACCAGGCCTCTCCTTCAACACTTTGCTTAGAAATTGCCTCGGCCATATGTCTAATTTCATTACTCACAAGTTCTACCTTCCATAAAACACTAGGACATGAATGCAATTCAGCTAAGCTCTTTGCCACTTTGTTAGCAAGGATTGCCTTTCCTCCACTGTATGATAAATTGTTCCTTACTTCCATCTGATACCTCATCAAAATGGCATTTACCATCCATATTACTACTGACATTCTTTTCAGGATTACTTCGGTATTCTTTAAGACTATTGAAGCTTTTTCTACAGCTCTCTCTTTTTTTTGAGCCCTTACCAGTATTGTCTTTAAAGGTCTATTAATAGCGATGTAGCCTTTTCCTAGCATGAACTTCAGACCTCTTCCAGCCTTTACTAATTAGCCAGCTCCAAAGCTGCTTTCACATTTTAAGGAATTTTATAGCAGCACCCCACTTCTGGTACCCATTTCTGTCTTTGTCCATTTGGGATGTTATAACAGAATACCATAGACTGGGTGGCTTATAAAAAACAAACATTTATTTCTTAATGTTCCTGCGGTTAGGAAGTCCCAGATCAAGATACCAGCAGATTCAGAGTCTGGTGATGGCCTGCTTCCTGGTTCATAGGAGAAATCTTTTCATGGTGTCTTCGCAGGGCTCTCATGAGCCTCTTCTATAAAGGTGCTAATCCCATGTGGGGACTCTGCCTTCATGACTTAATCACCTCCCAAAGGCCTCATCTCTTAATGCCATCACACTGAGTGTTAGAATTTCAACATATGAATTGGGTGGGGGGGGACTTAATCACATCACAGTAATAAATATTTTAGGGGAGATACTTTGAGATGATGCAAAATTCTGTTTTTCTTTAAACTTTCATCTACTAATTTTAGCATTTGTCAGTGGATTTTGCCTGTAGCAGTTATTACTCTGCTGCTCTAGTGGGGATTTTCTATTTCCTCTATTCCTTCTACATTTATTAATTGGAATTCTTCAAGGAAGAATATCTCTTTTCCCACTTTGGTTTATTTATTCAATTGTTTATTTATGTGGACTCATGGATATTTATTTTGGATCAATAGCCAATAAGATTGTCATTTATTTTTTGACTCAAGTTCCTGCTTTGATCACTGAGAACTCCTTCAGGTTGACTTCTCGCTCCTTTCAATACGTTCTTGCCATTTTTTGTTTGTTGGTTGGTTTGCGTTGAACATCTCTTTATTTTTCTAGCACCTGAGATGCATTTTCCTGTCCTAACCCGGGAATCATTTTTCCAAGGAACCCTGATTCCTTTTACTGGAGACTGTTATTCAGAAACCAAGATCTCAACTTAGGTGTGCACTTTGCTACTCAGGAGTCATAGATCCTAGGTTTTCTCAGAGAACATCTAGGAGATACATGTATATATACTAACCCAGGATACACACACAACTAAATTTACTTCTGTACCTGTCTACCTGGATATCTATTAAAGTAAACATGAGTTCATATTCATGCATCCAAGCCAACATCAACTGGTTCATTTACCTTCTCCCTTTGCTTATTTGTGGTTTCTTTCACCTGCAGTGAGAATCCTGGCTCTCAGTATCTATAATATATTTATTAATTTATCACCCTTAGTATATGTGTAAAGTAGTTTCAGAATCTCTAACTAATTTCACTGTGAGAAACAAATTTACCAATTAGAGTACACTGTGTATAGTGCTTTCTACAGTATCCAGTCAAAATCTTGTTTTCCAAAGTTGCTTAGGCCATGGCACTCATTACTTTCCCATCTCCTTTAGAGTGGTTCTACCATTCTTTGGGGTATGCCCATATCCTGAGTACTTTTTAAAATTTGAATAAACTTGTGTACAGTTCTGTGGGCTTTTGCCAGTGCCTAGAGCCATGTGTTCACCACAGTACTGAAGAATACAGTTCCATCACCCCATAATCCCTCATGCTTCCTCTTTCTTTAGTCAACCCTTCTTCCTCAACCCATGACAACTATTGGTCTGTTTCCATCCTTATACATTTGCCTTTTTCTGAATGTCATGTAAATTAAATCATAAAATATGTAGCTTTTTGCATCCTTCATTTAGCAAAATGCATTTAAGATTCAACCATGTTCTTGAGTGAATCAAAGTCTGTTCCTTTTTATGGTAGAGTAGTATTTCATAATCATGGTATATATTTTATCCATTCATCTGTTAAATAACATCCTGCTGGTTTCTAGTTTGGGGCAATTATGACTAAATCTATTATAAACAGTTGCATATAGGTTTTTATTTGAATATAAGTTTTTAATTCCCTGGGTAAATACCTGGACCAGGATGGCTGAGTTATATGGTAAATGTAGGTTTATCTTGATGAGAAACTGCCAAACTGTTTCCGAAGTGACTGAATAGTTTTGCATTTTTTTCTGTAATGTGTGAGAGTTCCAGTTGCTCCACATCCTTTCCAGTGCCTGGTATTCTCAGGTTACTTTTTCTTTTGATGGTTGTTTTAACAGGTGTGTAGTTACATCCCATTGTGGTTTACGTGGCAGGGTTTTAAGTTCGTATATAGACTATTCTGGTTATTCCTATGTAACTATTGTCCAAGTTGTCTGTATCTCTTTTAAAGTATTATGTCCATAACAGTCTTTCAGGTGTGAAACTTAGTAGTGTATATCTGTCAATTGCCTCTTTTTAGCTTAGGAATTAGTACATAAAAGTAATCCCAAGGTCACTTATCTTTTTTAGTAGCTGCCTTTCAAGGCCCTTCACACTGAGTTTCCTATACAGTAAAAGAACACTTTTGTTAAATGACTGACTTCATTTCTGCCTGTAATTTTCATATTTTATAAAAGGCTTAACAGGCTTATAAATATATGTTCTATTGCATTTTGTTTTTATATCACTTTTCTATTTGGATAGTAATGATTTTTGTATATTACCTGCCAATACGTAAGTGTTGATACACCTTAATAGCAATCTTAATATCTCCAGTGGTTCTTTCTGTTGTAGTTGAGATAACATTGGTTTATAACATTATATATATGTTTCATGTGTGCAGATTATATTTAACACTGCAACCTGCTCACGACCAAAAGTTTAGTTTCCATTCGTGACTGTGCAGTTGACCACCTTTACTCATTTTGCCCTCTTCTACTCCCCTCCCCCTCTGGTAACCACTAATCTGTTCTCTGTATTAATGTGTTTGTTTTTGTTTTGTTTTGTTTGTTTATTTTTGATTTTTTTATATTTCACTTATGAGTGGAATCATTTGTCTTTCTCTGACATTTTTCACTTATGCTATCAAGGTCTATCTATGTTGTCACAGATGTCAAGATTTTATGTTTGCTTATAGCTAAGTAGTATTCCATAGTGTGTGTGTGTGTGTGTGTGTGTGTGCGTGTGTGTGCGCGTGTGTGTGTGTATAACCACATTTTTATCCATGCATCTGTTGCTGGGCACTTAGATTGTTTCCATATCCTGGCTACTGTAAATAAAGCTGCAAAGGGATACATATATCTTTTCAAATTATTATTTTCATTTTCTTCAGATAAATACCTAGAAATGGAATAGCTAGATCATATGGTAGTTCTATTCTTAATTTTTTGAGGAATCTCCATACTGTTTTCCATAGCGGCTACACCAAATTACATTCCCACCAACAGTGTATAAAGTCCCCTTTTCTCCGTATCTTCTCCAACATTTGCTATTCCTTTGTGATGATGGCCATTCTAGCAGGTGTGAGGTGATATCTCATTGTGGTTTTCATTTGCATTTCCATGATGATTAGTGATGTTGAGTATCTTTTCATGAGCCTGTTGGCCATCTGTATGTCTTCTTTGGAAAAATGTCTATTCAGATCCTCTGCCGATTTTTAATTGGGTTCTTTGGTTTTTTTGTTGTTGATTTATATATCTTAGATATTACTTAGATATTAGTTCCTTATTAAATATATGATTTGCAAATATCTTCTCATTTGGTAGGCTGTCTTTTCATTTTGTTGATGGTCCCCTTTGCTGTGCAGACGCTTTTTAGTTTGATGTAGTCCCACTGGTTTATTTTCTCTTTTGTTTCTAGTGGATCTTTTAAATGCTAGGAAAGTTTCATGAAAGAGATCATACAATTTGGATTTAGAGTATTTTAAGGGTGGATATTAAAAATTAGCTGGTATTTCTACTCCAGTTCCCCTACTCTTTTTATTATATGTACTTCTCAGTTCTAGCTGATCATCAGAAGCATGGGGGGAGGTTTTTAGAATGCTGATTTCTCCTCCCGGCCCCAGACAGACCTAAAAATCAGTGTTTTTAAGGATGGGTATGAGACTCTGCATTCAAAAAGATCTTCTCTGGTGATTCTGATGCAAACAGCCTAACACTGATTCACAGTGTTAGAACCATTCATCACAAGAATGATTTGGTCAATTTGGTTTCCCCAAATGAATTGGTCAATGCTCAATACATATTTGTTTAAATTTTAAAAAAGGAAAATCTGGTGAAGTAATCCTATTCTAAAGCATATGTCATCTTTTATTTATGTGGCATGATCTTTTGACATAGCAATTGTGTTAGGGTCCCAATCCAGAATGTAGAGTTAATTTATTGACTAACTAGTTGTTTGTTCATGGGCAAATCACTTTAATTCTCTTGGTCCAAATTTTATCACCTGAAAAACATTGAGTTTGGAATAAATAATCTAAGGGACCCCTTCAGCTCCAGTGCTCTATTAACTAGACTCTCTAAGTCTTTGGTTCAGGGCTTTCCTCCTAAAATTAGGTAAGTTTTCACTTCATGAAGGAGTATCTGGATATTAGTACATTTATGTGTATCAGTGATTGAATTTTTAGTACAGTATATCTATGTCAAACTGGAAAGAGGCTGGTGACCAGATGCCAGTTTGTCTTTGAACTTTACTCTTTAATATTTTCCATCATTTAATTAAATTTTGGATGTAAGATGACATGCTTTTCAAAGCTGGATAATATATAAATATTTTGGAGTGTTCTGATATATACATTACATATACTGGAGAAATGCACATAGTCACAGTTTGCCAGGAGATCATTAAATTTTTAGTACCTTTGCAAATTGTGAGAGAGGCAATATAGAGTAATGATTAAGAACATGGGCTCAGGGAGGCAGACTGCTTGAGTTCAAATTGTCTTTGCTGCATTTACTACCTGAATGACTGAACAAGTTGGTTTACTTCTTTGTGCTTTAATTTTCTCATCAAACTTAGATAATATTAGCACCTATTTAATATTCCTGTTAAGATTCAGTACCCCAAATTGTTTAGAACATAGCCTGGTACATTTTTTGCATTATTGTCACCAGCTAATATTATTAAGAAGGCCCTGACTTTTATATGGGGACTCAATGAACATGCATAATCTAGAAGAGCTGTGCGGTTTAAGGGCAGTTAAAAAGTGACTCCCTTCCTCATGGTTTGGGACTATCCTTTGGAACCAAATGCACAAGGCCTCTAAGAATTCCTGTGCTTCATTGCCTTGTATGTGAGACAGACCTCACCAGACCTCATTGTTAATTAGATAATAGATGCTACAGCTGGAACACCTCACATTCTTATCGTGGAAGCCTATTTTGTTACGCGACTGGCTTGGTGGAAGTTCAGAAAAATGTCTTCAGTTCTCTTAGAACTTATCAACATAATGCCAAGTCTGTGAGATACAACACACATTTGTAAATTAGCGTTTTAAACAGTGTGATATGTTTCATGGATTCCATGTGTTTTTTTGCAAAAATACCGAATTCTATCATAACTTTGATTTTCATCCTAAAGGAAAAACAATAAGATATGAAATTAAAAACTTGTGTGATGTTCATTTGATTTACAAAATTATTTTAGTGGATTAAGATTATGTTATACAGTTGTACTTTTCTTCTGTGAATTAGAGGTATGGCTATGGTTTTCATTACTAATTTTGTAGACTCACTTGTTTGTGAAATAAATCAAGATCTTGTCTGGAGAAATTTCAGATAATGTACTTCAGGCTTTTAATTGCTTCTTTCTTGTTTTGTAGAACTCCACAGGAGCAACTTCAAAACATGCTAGTGGACACCTTTATACCTCAGCGTAAAACCGGTAGTGAGGCACAGTGTTCTCAGAATGAAAATGATGAAGATAGTGATGGTTAGTTCAGCCTTAATTAGATATTTTCAAATTTACTATTTCAAATTATATACACTGAGCATGAATCAGCATCTGCTTTTCATTTCCTTTACTGTATCGTTCTCAACTGCACTGTGTACACTTTATCTCCAGATCAAAGTCATGCACACTCTCCTTGCCATTCTCTAGATTTACTTTGCCTTAGTTTAAATAGTTTCATTTAAAAATCGAATGTTAAGTAAATGTGTATTTTTCTTGAACTGGGAAAATTGACAGTATTTATTCCTTTGTGTGGGTGCACAGGAGAACATTCTTCTTCTATTGTTGCCTATGTTATTTGAAGATGAATTATCAGGTAAGGTATATGCTTTGATGATATTATTTTTAATCTTATTTTCTAGTTGAAGATATCAAAATACAACCCCCAGCCCTTTTTCTGCCAGTAGAAGAATTAAACATAGAGAGACCTGAACCATCTCTAAAAATAGTCGAACTGGATGATGTAAGTTCATAATGCCCACTCATATTACTTAACAAACAGGAAATTCATAACATACAGTTACAACTACATGTTATTTTCAACAAGATTTCTTGTTGAAATAAATTTACAAGTATATAACAAGTATTATAAATTTACAAGTATTTGAATTTAAATATGCTGACAGGAATACAACAGACTGTTATTTTAATGTAGACAGTAAATTTGTGAGCTAAATTGGTATTGTGTCATAGTATGGGAGATGAGAAGACGTTTCACTCTTTTAACTTGTAGAAATGTAGTTTAGTGTTTGTTTTATTTAGTTCTCTGTGTTATCAGGCTTTTTAACAAAGACTATTCTCATTATATGATATTTATTTAATAAAATTTGTATAAATTTAGTTTGTTGAATGTCATTTAATATTTTCTATTTAAAGGAAAAATAATATTAAGATTTAAGGGATTTAGTATAATAATAAATTGAATACAAACCTCTAGAAGACACCAGGTAGAATAAGCTGGAGCTAGAGCCAGTCAGAGCTAGAGCTCCAGGCTGAAGGGTTAAGTTGTGATAAACTCAGTGCATTTCTGACTTTCTAGTCCTCTAGTAGCTGAGTTACCCACTGTCCTCAGCGTTGCTCTTACTATGGTTGTCACAGAGAAGGACTACAATGAGGAAGTACCTTTTTAAGTACTACTTTCTTCTCGAGGTTAATAGCTTCTGCTGTGTGTGTGTGTGTGTGTGTGTGTGTGTGTATGCCTGGCAACATTTTTATTTCTGCTCTGGATAAATAGAAGATTCTGAACAAATAAATACATACATGCATGTGTATTTGTGTGTGCCCTTCATTAAATTGTTGATGCATATGGTATGACATGCTGGCCAAAGAATGAAAAACATCTTAATCACTGATCTACTTGGCGCTTAGTAGTTACAAAATAAAACCTAAGTTGTTATATTTGGTTCTGGGTGTGATAGTAGTGATAAATGTACTGACACAGCAAAAGCCCTCAGCAAATATCTGTTGAATTTGTTTAGTTCTCCTAGAACTAATGCTCTATGGCATATAGTCAGAGAGCTCATGACATTTCTTTGTGAGAAAAAAAATTCTCTAAATATTATGCACAAATTAGCTGGTTAATGTATTATAAATTTGTTGAACATACTAATATTATACAACATGCGTTTAATAAGACTGATGAAGCAGAATTTGAAGAACCGGGAAATGTCGTGCCTTATAAAGTTGAGTTAGCAGTTGCAGACAGTCAACAAAGGTAAGATCTTTCTAATTCACTTTTGATACTTATTAAAAACTCGTAAAACATTAACTATCTCTTGAGAAATTCACAACATTAAAAAAATGTGACTTTAATGTTAGAATATATTTTATTTAAGCCATGTTTAAATTTGGGTACAATATTACTAATATTTATCAGCATTCAGTAATTAGAAAATTATCTATAATGATATGTTTATACTCTTACCTAATATCTGGATTATTTAATAGATGCTTCTGTATTTAGGAATTGTTATTATTTGAAATGGCCTCCCAAGTCATATATTTCATATGAACTTCCTTACTTTCTCCAAAGATACTCTTTGGATTTTTCTTCAGTTTGTTATGAACCCTAAATAAAAACAGGTACGTTAATAAGTTGAGAGACAAGAAAATCCCCCAAACTATAGATTACTTCCTAGGTAGATTTTACTGTGTGATAAATTAAATAATGAATCATAATGATTCAGCTTGTAAATTTTTTTTAGAATTTTGTCATTTCCAAATGAAAAATAATATCTAGCTGTATCTGTTAGTAATGCTAAAAATTATTCTAAGTCCTCTTTGCTGTTGAAACTTTAGCTAGGATTTCACGTTTTGACTACAAAGCATTAAGTTGGGTAAACAGCAGAATGAAGTTCCTATTAAGTAGCCCCTACACCGATTCTTTGTTTGTATGTTCAGATCACCTTAGGCCCCTGTCAGCATTTTGGAGCAGCAGTGGGCCTAAGTGATGCCCTCAGACCCAAAAAGCCCCACGTTTGGACACATAGACCCAGATATTTAGCAGCAAATGTGCTTTTGGCAGGAGACAACCTTCTGGTCAGTATATAAGAGGTTTATATGCACTACTATATCCCTAAGGAAATGGATTTCTACTCTCAAACTTGATTCTTTTATATATCTTATCACAAGTCTTTGACCTCCATGTTAGACAAGGCAGAGAAAGTTACTGATTACAGTTTGGCAATAGTTTTGCATCTTGGGTTTGGAGGTGCCCATAGAGCGTGTCTTTTCTAAGAGTCATAAAGCATCATTAGTGACACAAGAGGACCTTTTTGGTTAAGCATAATCCATGAGTTTTTATGATGGTACTATGTAGAGCTTACATAAGGCTATGTAAGGCTTTTGAACCTATAGCACGTAAGGCTTTTGAACTCATATAGTTCATGATGAACAAATAAAAAGTTTATTTAAGCAATAAAACCTTGATTTCATGAGCTTGATGAGATTGAAAGATAACTCTCCAGTTTTAGAAGAAAGACCATGAGAAACCAAACTTATTTCAGAATATTTTTTTTTTTGGTGGTACGCGGGCCTCTCACAGTTGTGGCCTCTCCCGTTGCGGAGCACAGGCTCCGGATGCGCAGGCTCAGTGGCCATGGCTCACGGACCAGCCACTCGCGGCATGTGGGATCCTCCCGGACCGGGGCATGAACCCGTGTCCCCTGCATCGGCAGGCAGACTCTCAACCACTGCACCACCAGGGGAACCCCTATTTCAGAATATTTTTAACAAGAAACTGTCAATTAAAAATTTGTAGTTAAATCAGGTTTGTCCCAGTTGCCTATTTCCTTTAAATTCATAATACTGTTTAGTTACTTGTAGTTCAGAATTGTCCACAGTACGTTGAAGCAGATATTAAATTAATGTGAATAACCCTATTCCCTTAAGGTTTTACTGTATTTATTTTAATAAGCTGGGTCTTTTAACTTTTTTATATATAATTTCTTTCAACTCTTTTCTTTTGCTTGTCCCTAAACATGAAAGTTGCACATTTCATGATTATCAGAATACTTTTCTATATGAAAATGACATCCATCAACATCATATTTTCACCAAGGGAAAAACACACCTCTTACATCTTCATCTGAGCAACAACACTTCTTATTGTAAAGATGACTCAAAAGGTAACTTTTTTTGTTGTTGCTTAATATTATTAATGGTGAATGTTAGTAACTTAATAAAACCAATAGGTATTGCAGTATGTAAAAGCTTTGCCTATTTTGCTGTTCATTTTAAACCCAGAAGATTTAGTCCTCAGGAGAAAATTGGTTGAAAATACATAATTTTCTATCAAATACTCTTTTTGGTCAATGGACAATGGTATTTGTATCCAGAGGAAAAAGCAGCCAGTATAGGACTACTCTAAAAGTTATTATGGACTGAGCTAGCATTTAAAGGATTACATAGATGGGTTTTTAGTGACAAAAGTCTGATTGACACTTTTGTCCTCCCTCCCTTGCACTAAATCTTTTCCTAAAATATTTAAGTTTGTGTAAAGTTTCACATTAGTGGTAAAACCAAAACAAATCATCTGTTTATATATCTACATTGTTATTACTAGTAGTACCCTTGGGATCTATAGATTAGAATACTGTGTGCTAATGTCTGGTTTTAATTTCTAGATGCTGAGATCATCATTTAAAGACAGTCATAGCAAAGTATCCTGGCCTGCGAGTCAGGTTTTGTTTTCATTTCTGCCTTAAGTTGCTGTGTGACCTTGAACATGTCACTTCCTTTCTTAGATCTCACTTTCCAAAACTAAAATATGGGAACTAGATTGTTTCTAATCTGCTTTTATCTACTTAGGATTTTATATTATCTACTTAGGATTTTCAGAAAAACCAATAAATATATCTTATGTGAAGAATTTTAGAGATGCCAGAGATCATTATTTAAAGTGACTAGTTGTAAAACTGATGATTACCTTTTCATTGGGAAACAGATGGTAGAGAACAGTGATTTGTAGTCATCATGCTGGTTTTAACATTTTCAGCTACGAAGCCTCTAAATCATATGACAATGAACTATACCCACATGGGAATTTAGGACTTTACAGGGCTCCAGGTCTAAGCCAGAAGGTATTTTTAACCTACCTGGAGCATGGAGTTCCAATTGCCTTTGGGAAAATGCTGAATACAAATGCCCATTAAGTGTTACTTTAAAGATACTTAATTTATTTGAATAGACTTTATTTTTTAGAGCAGTTTTAGGTTCATAGGAAAATTGAGCATAAAGTACAGGGTTCCCATATACCCTCAGACTCCACAAACTCATATCTTCTTCTACTATCAGCATCCCAAACCAGAGTAGTACAAATTACTTAACAATACTTTGTTAAAATCAATGAACATAGACACATCATTTTTACCCAGAATCCACAGTTTACATTAGGGTTCACTCTTGGTGTTGTACATTCTCTGGGTTTGGACAAATGTATAATGACTTGTATCCAACATTATAGAATAATACAAAGTAGGTTCAGTGCCCGAAAAATCCTCTGTGCTCTGCCTTTTCACACAAACTTCCCTGCTAACCCTTGGCAATCACCGATCTTTTTACTGTCTCCAGTTATGCCTTTTCCAGAATGTCATACAGCTGAAATCATACAATAGTCTTTTCAGATTGGCTTCTTTTACTTAATAATATGTATTTAAAGGTGCCCCATGTGTTTTCATGGCTTGGATAGCTCACTTCTTTTTAGTGCTGAATAATATTCCATTGTCTGAATGTACCACAATTTATTTATACATTCACTTATTAAAGAACATCGTGGTTGCTTTCAAGTTTTGGCAATTATGAATAAAGCTGTTATAAAAATCCATGTTTGAGTTTTTGTTTGGACATAAGTTTTTAACTCATTTCGGTAAATACCAAGGAGCACAATTGTTGGTAAGAGTATGTTTAATTTTGTAAGAAACCACCAAACTGTCTTTCAAATTGACTTTACCACTTTTCATTCCCACCAACAGCAAATGAGTCTTCCTGTTTTTCAAACCCTTGCCAATATTTGGCATTGTCAGTGTTTTGGATTTTTGCCATCCTAATAATTGTATAGTGGTATCTCGTTTTAATTTGAAATTCTCTAATGATGTATGATGTTGAGCATCTTTTCATATGCTTATTTGCCATATATATCTTCTTTGATTAGGTGTCTGTTAAGGCCTTTTGCCCATTTTTTAATTGGGTTGTCTGTTTTCTTACTGTTGAAAATTTTAGAGTTCTTTTGTATATTTTGGATAATAGTATTTTATGTATGTGTTTTGCAAATATTTTCTCCAAGTATTTGGCTTGTCTTCTCATTCTCTTAGCAGTGTCTTTCACAGAACAGAGGTCTTTAATTTTAATGAAGTCCAGCTTATCAATTTTTTCTTCCATGGATCCTGCCTTTTGTGTTGTATTTTATTTTATTTTATTTTTTTTTTGCGGTACGCGGGCCTCTCACTGCTGTGGCCTACTGCCGTTGCGGAGCACAGGCTCCGGATGCACAGGCTCAGCGGCCCTGGCTCACAGGCCCAGCCGCTGCGCAGCATGTGGGATCCTCCCGGACCGGGGCACGAACCCGTGTCCCCTGCATCAGCAGGCGGCCTCCCAACCACTGCGCCACCAGGGAAGCCCTTGTGTTGTATTTTAAAATGTCATTACCATAACCAAGATTGTCTGGATTTTCTCCTATCTTCTAGGAGTTTTATAGTTTTGCATTTTACATTTAGGTTTATCATTCATTTTGAGTTAATTTTTGTGAAGAGTGTAAGGTCTGTGTCCAGATTTATTTGGGGATGTGTGGATGTCCACTTGTTCCAACACCATTTGTTGAAAAGACTATCTTTTCTCCACTGTATTGCTTTTACTCTTTTGTCAAGGATCAGTTGCCTATATTTAAGTGAATCTGTTTATGGATTCTCCATTCTGTTCCATTGATCTATTTTTATATTTTTGCTAATACCACTTTGTCTTGATTACTATAGCTGTGTGATAATTTTCAAAGTTGGATAGTGTCAATCATTCAACATTGCGTTGCCTATTCTGGGTGTTTGCCTCTCCATATAAATTTTAAAATCACTTTGTCAATATATACAAAGTAACTTGCTGGCATTTTGATAGAGATTGCATTGAATCTTTAGATGAAATTGGGAAGAACTGACATCTTGACAAATTGAGTCTTCTTATCCATGAATATGAACTAGCCCTTCACTTACTTAGTTTTTTGATTTCTTTCATCAGAGGTTTCTAGTTTTCCTCATGTAGATCTTACTTTTTTTTAAGATTTATACCTAAGTATTTCAATTTTTTGTGTGCTAATGTAAATGGTATTGTGTTATTAATTTTAAATTCCACTTGTTCATGTTGGTGTGTAGGAAAGCAATTGACTTTTGTATGTTGACCTTATATCCTGCAACCATTCAATAATCACTTAGTAATTCCAGAAGTTTTTGGTCAACTCTTTTGGATCTATACATAGACAATCATCTGATCTGTGAACAAAATCAGATTTATTTCTTCCTTCCCAATCTTGTACACCTTTTACTTCCTTTTCTTGTCTTACTGAATTAGCTAGGGCTTCCAGTACAATGTTGAAAAGAAGTGGTAAGAGTGGGCATCTTTATCTCGTTCCTGATCTTAGAGATAAAGCTTTTAGTTTCTTATCATTGATTATGATATTAACTGTAGTTTTTTTTTTTAGGTAATCTTTATTAAGTTGAGGAAATTCCCCTTTATTTATAGTATGCTGAGAGGTTTTATCATGAATGAGTGTTGGATTTTGTTGAATGCTTTTTCTGCATCTATTGATATGATCCTGTGATTTTTCTTCTTTATCCTGTTGATGTGACAGGTTAGAATAATTGATTTTTGAATGTTGAACCAAGACATCTATTTTTTATGACTTAAAAGGGCTTCTAATGAGACTAAATTAAATCATATCTGTACTTTCTGTATTGCATTTTAAACATTATTAAGAGGCTGTGTTCTCACCTTTTTAGCAGCAATAAATCTTAATAATGGAATTTTACAATCTTGCAAAAATATTGTAGAGGTTCATTGTAGACATTTATACGTAGGAAATGGCAGCTCTATCTGCAACAATATGAGATTCAGATAATTTCTTTTCAAGTTTAGTAGGAAAGTACAGCATTACCATGAAAGTTTCATTAAATTGAATAGCTTTTATAAAGTTTTTCTATAAAATATTTCTCTGACATACAACTTATTGCATTTCTCACAATACTTGTGCAATTTAAGAGGTGATATTGGAAGTGGAAGTTCTAAGTACTGTATGTAATTGCTGAATTGTATAAACATTTGATTGCAACAAGTAAGTCCTTTGGGCTGTAAGGCAGAGTTTGTATCACTGGAGACTATTTTAGTCATAGCCTTTACTATTTTCACTGTCTGTTTATAGAGGTAAGACATGTATATTGGAAAGAGAATACGGGATAATCAGATGAAGCTGTATTCAGTCTGGATAAATGTGTGTGTGTGTATGTGTGTGTGTGTGTGTGTGTGAGAGAGAGAGAGAGAGAGAGAGAGAGAGAGAGAGAGATAATGAAAGCAATATGGTACAAAGCTTTTTAAAGAATTTTTATTCTTAAGAAAATCTAGAACAATGTTTCATAATCCTGGTTGCACATTATAATCACCTGGAGAACTTGGTGGAGGGGGAAAAAAACAAAAAACAGTGCTTAAGTCCCACTGTCAGTGTTTGATTTAATAGGTTTGGGGTCAGGCCCATACGCTGACGGTTTTAAAGAGTACCTTCAGATGATTCCATTGTGCAGCCAGGTTGAAAACCAGTGATCTAAACCAAGTGATTTTTTAAAGCAGACATAATGAGGTGGGTGACTAATATAATTTTGCTCATTTTGTAGTTTTTCAGAGGCAGGTGTCCCAGCTTAAACATTTCTATGCCCCTAAATGCTGCTGTTCTTTCATCTGGCAGATTTCCCTTTGCCCTCTCCTCATTACTAGTCATGCTAAGCAAAAGAGGTAAAATGTGGGAAATAGGGTTCCCTCTGTATTATGTCTCATAAATTGCTGATATAAAACTTGAGTGGGAGAGAGGGTAGGAAAGTGGGAATTGAACCACAGGCTGAAATGAAAATTTGCATCAATTTCAAGATTGCATTACAAACAATATCTTGTCCCCCTCCATTACTTTAAATAATTTAAGCTTGAATATATATATAATTATCATTTATGAACATAAGCCATGTAAAAGTATTTTAACACTGAGAACTCAGTAAAGAAACATTGGTTAAAAAAATAGTGTTTAATGATAAAAGTTTATAGCATAGAACTTTTGGTTAGTGAACAGTTTAATCAATTTATTTGTTTATATTTATTTATTTAACTTTTGTAAATATGTGTTTTCAACAGCAGGAACTTCAAGTGCAGATTTTGGTGACGTGAATCCTGATGCTTACTCTCCTGCTGCTGAAAAATTAGAGGAAAACAGCTGTTTTGAGAGAAATTTCAAAGAGGACAGCATAGATATAGAAAGTAGTCAAAAGTATGACGATTCCTGCATATCACTTGAGAGCAAGGATTCTTTGCCAAGTACAGATTTAGAAAAAGCCTCCTTTAAGGGGAAATTATCTCAAGAGGACAAGGAATCCTTGGAATTTAGCAATCTGCATGAGAGGCCAAACTCTGAAGATTCTAAAACTACAGAGTCACCACTGGTAAATATCAATTATGTTTATTGTATTAAAAATTTTATAATAAACATAAAAAATTCATATTGACACAATATATTCTTAAATGTTACTTCCTATTGAATTTAAAATGTGTGACCTTATAGTTGAAGAGTAACTCACATGGGAAAGAATATAAATGACTTGCAGAACAAATTCTAATATGGTAAATGCCATTATAACAAATGATTTTCTATGACAAATAATTTAAGGCCCACCTCATGCACCATAGTAAGAGTGCTGTTACTTTTCTAAATGAAATTCATTATTATGAATAATTTACTGTAATAAATCCTTTCTAGCTTTCTACTCTATAGTCACTGGTTAAAATGAAAAAAAAATGCAGTTTTGTAGATAAAACCAGTTTTTGTGCCTTAATGTAAATATAAGGTTGAAAGGGTAATTCTTCAGGAATATGGCTAATAAAGAAATAGGGGTGTAGTTTTTGTTTCTTCTTAGAGAAAAAAAGATAAAGTAGTTCATTATTGCATTATTGCCAAATTTAAAAACTATATTTGAATCTCTGTTCTATGTACTAAAAATCTTAAGTAATTATGATTATTAATAATAAGTTATTTAGAAATTGGACAAGTCAAATGTTAAATTATTTGGAAATTGAGGAAGTCAAGCACTTTAACAAGACTTTACAGTCATTTGTAATGAATCTTCATGGTGCCTAAACTGAAGGAGGGACCAAAAAAGTTGAAGAATGAATATTGAGTTGCTGCTACTTCTGCTTAGGGGTTTGGATTTCTATGCCCACTTAGTGACAGGTCTTTTTCCTTTTCAAAGTGAGAAATTAGAATTGAGACCTCTGCAAAAACCTTAGATCCCTAAAAGTCTGCTCAGTCTCTGAAGGAATACACAAGGAGACATACTCACAGGTACAACAAGATGAAAGGAAACTGATTTTTGCAGGGGATCTGGCCCAAGTCAATAAATACCTTATCTGAAAAATGGAAATCTTGGACTTTAATCCAGCTTTGCTTTAGAGTTTGAATGTACATTTCTTACTTGGAATCTGCAAGCCAATAAATTAACACTAATGTTGATCCTTGTCTATTGATGCCGTGATGTATCTGGCAAAAGTAAACCCCAGTCCCTTCTAGGAAGACATTCCCACAATTTAGCCAATAACAGATCCCCCAAATCAACGCCCACGGCAGCTGAGCTTCTCCCTTTCCCCCAGTGAAGAAAACAATTAATCATAGAATGAATTTCTGCAAAGAGAACAAACAAGGACTCTGGTTTTCCAGTTTCCACAGGGCATCATATGGAGGGCTAGGTGACACCTGCCCATGCTGTGTGCTGTGTTATAAGAGAGGAATTCTGAGCATATAGAACCCAATTCTTTTATACTGGGCGTCAGCCTGCCTGACCTCTGCCCTGGGGGGGACATTATTTTCTGTAACCTAATAAAAGACATTTGGCAAAACTCACAGATACATTATCTGTGGTAATTCACATAATGGAAAGCAATGTAACAATTAAAATGAATGAAACATAGCTACTTTTATTAATGTGGATACATCTCAAAAATGTGATGTTAAAATTTAAATATGAAAGGATACATAGAGTAAATATAAGTCTGATAGCATTTTTGGAAACATTTAAGATAATTGGAACTTTTTATGGATACACTCAGATGAAATAATAGTCAAAAACTTACATTGTAATAGTGTATGTCAACTTCAATACAATAATATAATAAATTCTACTTATAAAGTCTAATATATATATTTTTGGTATAGATATTTGAAGCAAGTCTTTTAAATTACTGATATTGTGTGAGAAAGTTATATTATGTGTTGTACATATCTATATATTTCATCATTAAAATTGAAATGTTAAAAAACTACTAATTTTGATCTCTTATACTACTATTGTAAAAAAAATAAGTGGCAAATGATTATATCATAGAACCACAGTGCTTTACACTTAGTGGTAGAATCTACTTTCTTTTCATCCCTAATGACTCTACATGAACTGCTTTTACTCTTCCCCTGCCCTAGTAGAAACCATTCCCTGAGCAGAAACTATTTAGAAATCAGTTCTGCTCCAGTAGAAAATTCAGGAGTGGACAGTAGGGGCAATTTTAAGCAGTGGCATTACTTGACTTCAAAATGGAGTATAAGACAGTACATTTTGCACTTCAGTTTCCAGAAATTGAGTTCTTCATAAAGGTGTGGAATTGAGTACTAAGTTGTAAAGCAGCAGCAGTGAGGTAGGGGCAAGTGCCAGGAAGAACATGGACTAGTCGGGGGCTCTTGGTTTTGAATCTGAAACCTCCAATAGTTAACTTGGTGACTTTGGGCAAACAAGCAAATTCACTCTCATTGTTCTCTGTTAGCCTAGGCTTTAAAAGAAACTTCCATATTTTCAATTGTCTAATCCAAATATGAGCTCCACTAGAGCTGAAGGGGTCCTGTGAATTTTTTTTTTTTTCTTTTTTTTTGCGGTACGCGGGCCTCTCACTGTTGTGGCCTCTCCCGTTGCGGAGCATAGGCTCCGGACGCGCAGGCTCAGCGGCCACGGCTCACGGGCCCAGCCACTCTGCGGCATGTGGGATCTTCCCGGACAGGGGCACGAACCCGTGTCCCCCGCATCGGCAGGCAGACTCCCAGCCACTTCACCACCAGGGAAGCCCATTCCTGTGAATTTTTGATCAGTGTCTGGGAGAGCCAGTGAAGGCGTCATGAGTAGGGTGGACTTGGACTTGTCTTTGAAGGAAGTGCGTTATTGGTCACTAGCTTGGTTTTGTAATATCATTTATATGATTTATACATTTGAGTAGAGTTATCGTAATTTTCTTTGTGTGATTACCACCTTGAAACAGACGGCATCTGGGCATTAGTTAGATACATTAGGGAACTGTTAAATACTGATAGCCACTCTGATTGTATTTTAAGTCCATCCAGAGCTCTCACTGGTACGTCTCCAATCTGTTTCCTACTAGACCCATGTACTTTTTAAATCCCATATTTATATTCTTCCCTAGGATGAAAGCATAACAAAATATGAATTCATAGGGTGGTGGAGTAAGCCTAGGCTTCAGATCAGCCAGATCTATATATTCAAAATCTAGGTCTGCTAGTTTCTACCTGTATGAACTTCACAAATTACTTAGCTCACCCTTGCCTCAGTTTCCTACTGGTATATTTTATTCATGGTGAATGTTTTGTTAACTTGGATTTTCTCTGTGACCATGATCAGATCAGATTTGTTTCCATCAGTATTTTACTTTCGTCTCTGAATTTATTTTATGTATAGACAAAGACACTACTAATACAAAAGCACAGCATATGAGAGAGACTCTATTTTCCAGAGTAATTTATGTACAAAGACACTGAGGGAAGAAAATAAAGGAAAGGAAAGAGATAGGAAAACTTTACTTTTTTTTTCATGAACTTCTGTCCTCCTTAGATTTGATGGCAACTTTCAGATTATTACTGTAATTGTGGTTTATGCATTTTTCCAAATTTACTCTATATAAATGTTGTGTTATTACTTATGTCTCCACAACTAGAACCTAAACTTGATGTGGGCAGAATCCATGCCAAGAACATAGTAGGTGCTCAGTGAATGAACGTGTTGGTTTGTGTGGATGAGATAAAATAAACTTAACTTTGTTGAATATTTTGTTTCCTAGTTATTACAAGAAATAGCCCTCAGAAGTAAGCCCATAACTGAACAATATCAAGGACTTGAAAGATTCTTTGTTTTCGATAAAAATGAAAGACTCAACTTACTTCCTTCTCACAGCTTAGAATGCAGCTACTCCAGTACTAGGATTACAATTGCAGGTAAATTCAGACATAAAATCAGACAGCCTGTGGACCAAGCTAATAGTTTTCTGACACCTTTTTTTAAAACAGTTTGTCAACATCTTAGGAAATACTGGGCAATTCTGTTCAACAAATAAATCATTTTCTTCTTTTCTGGCTGGAATTATTAACCCTGTGTGAGTTGCCATATATTTATATTTAAGGCTACTGTCAGAAAACATGGCTATAATGAGACTGAGAGAGATTATTTTCGTATTTTAGAAGTGTGGCCCTTAATAAATTAATAGTAATTCTTCAAATCACTTGATTGACTATCAATCAATCAACGTTAAGTATTGTACGATAATTCTTAAATGCCATCTTAAAATCTTAGGATCTGTGAGATTTCTGAGACATATCCATAATTTTCTTTTAAAGCCATGTCTTGGTGTCGCCTGTATTCTTAAATTTCCTATGTATTCAAATATATTTTTTCACATACAAATGATTATATTTTATGTTATATTGCTGTATACTTTTAAAAATATTTGTTTCTGTTCAAACTTGTGTGTGTGTGTGTGCAATATCTTTGCAATTTAGAATTTTTCCTTTTGTTGTATAATTATGAGATTTTCTTTCATAACATATACCTCACTGTTATAAATGTTTTTTATTTAGCTAAATATTATCCAGTAAGGCAATACATATAATAAAGCAACAATATGGATGTCTCCTCTTTGTCAACTTTATATAATTTTACCACTTTTCCATTTTTAGGAGACAGAGAATGGATCCCAGACCATAGCGTAAGTGCCTATGCTGATAATGCAGTTGCCTTGGGTGTTCTGAAGAGAGCCCAGAACGCATCATCAAGGAGAACACAGCAAAAGACTGGTAAGATTGGCTGTAAGGCTGCAGTGCCATATTGGTGGCTCACTTCATTTATTAGTTTGTCTCGTAGCAGTTTACTAGGCACCTGAAAATTAGTTTTTGCAGTTACTTAATTTAAACTTACTCATTTAAACTGTCCTGGACTTTTATTCCAAAACCAAAAAACCAAGAGTAGTCTTTATTCTTCTCAAAAACATAAATTTTACAGTCTTAGCTCCTTTCTGTAACAATGTATTAGAGATTAATATTTTTAAAATGTAGCTCAGGATATGGCATATATTTTGAACAACCCTTATAAAATACATGCTGGGTTTCATTACACTTTCAGGAAAGAGTATATCTATACTAGATTTTGCATACTCCTCTTCTCGATTCGTATTACGATCACACAAAGCCATAAGGTTGCTACTTGCTGCAGTGGTTAAGAAACCTCTGCTTTAAACCTGATGCTTAATATGTTGACCCTGGAATCTTGATTTCAGTTCATTAACTCTATCTTCTAGCCAAAATAATTTCAAGATTTTCTATAGGATAACTCTTTCGACATATTGAATGCTTATTGCAGTATTTTCCTAGTGAAGGCATGCAGAGAATTTTGGCATGATTAAAATCAATAGTATTATTAGATCATTATTGTTACCCTAAAATACCTTCTGAAGTAGGTTTGCTTTGTGCTGAATTTCATATGAAGTTGTAATAGATGACTGAGGAATTAAGGCAATTCAATACACGTGTTGAGTATAACAGCACTGTACCGGGCCCTGGGAGAAAATGGTTGCATAAGGCACGTTCCCTGATCTTTGGGAGAAACACTTGACAAAGGGGACTGTTTGCCTTCGTCTGAAGGCCATCTTCAAGCTAGAAATTTAATTACATATGATTTGTCCAAATATGTAAGGTTTATATGTCTCTCTTGCCCTAAATCCTATGATTAAAACTACTTGGCTAGCTTAGATTCTTTCCATGTGCATTTATGTTGAGAACCTGTCAGATTTTAAAAGGTATTTTTTTTAGTGGAAAATCCATTCATTTATGATAAATGTTTTTTGGCTCTATAATTAGAAACCTATTCTCACATCAAAGTCTAGGGCAGCTTTAAATATTCTGGCTGCTTCCTTCTGAGGCAGTCAAAGATACTTCTTAAAGTCACTATATATTGATTAAAAACAAGTTCACATGCATGCTATGAGAATTTGTTACTAAGACAAATGTTTTTTTTTTGAAGATGTTGGGGGTAGGAGTTCATTAATTAATTAATTTATTTTTGCTGTGTTGGGTCTTCGTTTCTGTGCGAGGGCTTTCTCTAGTTGTGGCAAGCAGGGGCCACTCTTCATCGCTGTGCGCAGGCCTCTAACTGTCACAGCCTTTCTTGTTGTGGAGCACAGGCTCCAGACATGCAGGCTCAGTAGTTGTGGCTCACGGGCCTAGTTGCTCCACGGCATGTGGGATCTTCCCAGACCAGGGCTCGAACCTGTGTCCCCTGCATTGGCAGGCAGATTCTCAACCACTGCACCACCAGCGAAGCCCAAGACAAATCTTTATATGTAAGTAGGCAAATGCCTTTAAGTATCAACTTAGAGTGATCAGTTGAAATCAATAATTTACTATAAAAAACATTTGAAGGAGCACCTACTTGAGGCCTGGTGCTGGTGATATAAAATAAGCCTTCTTCCCAGAAGCCCGAAAGCTTAGAGTCCAGTTCAAAGGCTCTCGAATGTGAGCATGAACATAATCACCTGGGAAACCTGTTGCAATGAGGATTTTTCATTGTCACTCTTAGAGATTCTGATTCATTAAGGCTGAGATAAGGTCCAGGAATTTGCATTTATTTTATCAGCAATTCCATGTCATGCTGATGTAGATAGTCCAAAAATCATACTTGGAGAAAACTGCTGTTTAGACATGTAAATACATAAATTGTACCATATGTATTAATAATAAAAGGTTTATGAAAGAACCACGAGTAACATGCTTCTGGAGACTGATAGGTAACTAATAATAGTACATATGATCAGTTATAATAGAGGTAGATGCATGTGCAGTCTTTTAGGAATGGAGATAGTAAAATAATTGCTTTGCCATTGAAACATGTTGATATTTAAGATGTTAGAGAGTAGGTGACATTTCAGCCAAATCTTAAAGCATTATTAAGACTTCCCAGTTAGAGGTGGAAAGAGATGGCTTTCTGGACAGAGATAGTGGCCTGAAATAAAAATGAAATTTTCCTGACTGTGCCACAAGTTACAGAAATCTTATGTTCTGAACCGATGCCAGTATATAAAGGAATTCCTCTTTCTGTAAGATGTTTACGTTTGTGAATGTAAAAACATGATAGCTATGAAATACATGTGTGTTGAGCAGGAAGTCCATTGCTTCTCCCCACCCGCTGCCCAAACCTACTGCTCCCCGACTCCGACTTCCTATCTCTGTAATCTGAGGAAATTATAGATTAACACTGATCACAGTTATACTATAAATATAACAGAAGAAATTGTCCTTGGTATTAGCTCAATAATATAGGCTATGATTACTAGTAAGACCAGTGAAATATTGGGAAAATAATGTAAAATGGTGCTTTGGGTTACATTAATGGGCATAAGGATGCCGATATATAAAAAATATTAATCACTCACTGAAGAGTCTTTAATACAATAGTAATTATTACTATTCTAAATAAAACATTAGAAGTGGATGAAACATAAGCAGAGCAACATGCTTTTTGCATACTGTTTCAATAACAAGTGGCATCCTGACCAAAGGACTCAATATTTTTTCCCTGGATAAAGGTCGCAAAACATTATTGTCTTTTGATATTCTTGCTCCACTGTGTAAATTACTGAGAATTTATACATTAAAAAAATGTATTTTCTAAGAGTTCCTGAAACATATATGGGAATATTATTTACATTGCCAATGATAGCATAAGTTACTTCCAAAAGGAATTTCTTATGTTTTATAATCTACAAATTGGACTTTAAAAAAAAATATGGGATGATCCCTTTAGTTGTGGCATTTTTCATTAGTGCCCGTCTTAACTGGTTCTCTAATCTTAACCCTAGCAATAACACTAATAAGCTTATACAGGAAACACCAGAGGAAATGACATACCTAAATGAACAAAATAAAATCAAGGACCAACCTGAAGCCTCACTGTCTTTCTATGTTTTAGGTACTTTAAATTACACTTTGAGTACATGTCCAGTAAGAAAGATGGTCTGTCTCTTTGCTGTGTGCTAAGCATAAGTCTGATCCAACCCCAGTGTACTTGTTTTTTCTTAGCTGGGATCAATTAACCTCTAATACTGTAGCAGCCAGATGTTGTTATAAGAGTTCAGCAAGCGTTTGTACTCTCCTGAATTTTCTGAAGGGCATCTACATTATGTTAAATTTTTCTCACCTCATGTTTGCCTGTGTTGGCAGAAGTCCAGTTCTTCCTAATAATTTCTTTTGTTTGTTTATTTTTTAATATTTATTTTTTCTTATTAGTCATCCATGTTATACACATCAGTGTATACATGTCAATCCCAATCTCCCAATTCATCCCACCACCACCACCCCCTGCCGATTTTCCCCCTTGGTGTCCTTGTTTGTTTATTTTAACGAGTTTTAAATTCCTTTTAATTTTGACTGAGACATAGCACAATACAAATAGAAGGGTGTGGTTTTCTCCATAGATCTAGAAGTTTCCATTTATATAGCTGAATTACTGTTATACTCTCTGACCTTTACTTCCACCATAACTGTTCCTACGTCACTCTTGGGAATGGCAAGTTTGTTTTTCTTGATGGCTATAAATAAAATATTGATTCCTTACATATTACAGGTAAAATCATTTCCAAATTCTAGTCATTAAAATAAATCTTAGGGATATTTACATTTATTTTTTTAAAAACATAGGCACGTTTTTGTCAGTTATTTTTCTTCAGAATTGTCTCTGAGCACAAATAGACACAAAAAGGTCAGAATCTTAATTTATTCACAATTTCACTCCCACAAAAATTGTTTTCAAAATTGATTTCTGAAATGTTCGTTAAAATTGGTGCCCTTTGGGACTTACCTTAGTTTTAATCGCTTAAATAATTACATACTGCATTAAGATTCTTCTTAGGGTAGTAGCTACCTTCAAAATAGATCTTTTAAGTTAAAAATAAAAGACAAACTCAATAATCATTAACCGTTTAATACATGACAATTGCCTGTAGCCAGGCAAAGCATATAATTGCTTTATATATACTTTATATAAAGTATATATTGGAGTATAATTATACTCCAATATGTACTTTATTGGAGTATAATTGCTTTACAATGGTGTGTTAATTTCTGCTTTATAACAAAATGAATCAGTTATACATATACATATGTTCCCATATCTCTTCCCTCTTGCGTCTCCCTCCCTCCCACCCTCCCTATCCCACCCCTCCAGGCGGTCACAAAGCACCGAGCTGATCTCCCTTTGCTATGCGGCTGCTTCCCACTAGCTAGCTGTATTTATCTAAATCAGAACAATGATTCAGGATATTAAAAATATACCTGCACTATGCATTTCCAAATTTATGCCTTGAATATTCATTCCCTTGGCCTTTTTTAAAGAACCTTGTGAGCAGTACCAAATGATATATAGTTATGTTCTGTTAGTATGTTTTGAACGGATTATGTTTTCCTACTATGAAAGAAACACACATATTGAAGAAACCAACTAAGTCAACCTTTGAAATAGATCAAGATAAAGTGGTCACTACCCTACTGGAACAAAGTGATAACCTGAATCAGATCTGTGCTTCTGGAACTTTTCCACTGAAGCGCCCTATAAAGTGGCTGAGAGTGAACTCATATTTAGCAAAATTAGAGATGTGTTCTCAATTTCTTTAAAGCCTGTGTTTCTCTAAAAGATTTTGCATACTGGTCTATTTTGTCTCCATATCTGTTTTAATAGAAGAATGTTACACACCATCAAATAAAATTGGTTCACTAGGAAGTGGTACCACGTTTATCCTATCCTCTTAAAAGACACAGTGTGGCATTGTCCTAGAATTGAAGATACAGGGCACAGTGGTTGGCTATGGGGTAGATGATAAGACTGGGGTGTTGAATTGTTGTGGAATTGACTGGGTTTACAGATGTTTTGTTTTAGTTAATATTAAAATTAGCTTGCCTTTCTCTGAATGTAGAAAAAATTTGGGAAGAATAACCCAGAAGTGTTCTTTATGACATAGGGAAAGTAATTCAGGATTCACAAATTGAGGTAAACCAAAATGGATGATAATCTAAAGTTCATTTTCTCATAAACTCTGTTGCATGAATTTAACAGTTCTAAGTTCAGGGGACTGGTCTTTTGTATCTTTAAGCACTCATTCAGAATTTTAAAAACAGTTGATTTAAATTTTTTTTATTTTAGGCTGGACATCACAGAGACCTTCAACAGCAAATTTACCACTTTGCAACTCTGTGAAAAGAAGTTCCAGCTGCCTTTCCTCTTCTCATCCCCAGTCAAGAAATACAGCTGCTCGATCACTCTCTAGAGCTGCTTCTGAAATTTCAGAAATTGAATATATTGATGATACTGTCCATGACGAGCCTTTCTTAGACGACACTGCTGATCAACAAACCTTAGACAGTTTGGAAAAAGAATTAAATGCACTGAGAAATCCTGCAGGTAATGCTATTTTTTCACCATAGACATCATTAACTCTGCCTTCCACCTGATTCTTCATATCATGCTCCAAGAAAACAAGCCTTTCCCTTCTCTTTTAACCATCAACCTTTGTGTCTATTTTCTTGACTATCCCTCGATGTCACCCTGAAAATGTTATAAAACATATGGGTGCCCAGCCATATCAGAGATAGTCCCCTTAGCTCACATAACACACAGTTAAATTGTGGCTTAAGGACCTTCATTCCTTCATGCGGACATAAAAAAATTTTTTTTCTCCTTCCTACAAACTCAGTGAGTGGCTAATCTCTGTTGCTTTATAAAAGCCGTTGCCCAACACACTTTTGAGAAGTGAGCTGTTCGATCTTTTTTTTTTCATTTTCCCCCGGTACGCGGGCCTCTCACTGTTGTGGCCTCTCCCGTTGCGGAGCACAGGCTCCGGAGGCGCAGGCTCAGCGGCCATGGCTCACGGGCCCAGCCGCTCCGCGGCACGTGGGATCTTCCCGGACCGGGGCACGAACCCGTGTCCCCTGCATCGGCAGGTGGACTCTCAACCACTGTGCCACCAGGGAAGCCCTGTTTGGTCTTTTGAAGCACTGTTCCTCAAGTTTCAGTGTGTACGCAGATCCCCCGGGGGTCTTGTTAAAATGCAGATTCTGATTCTTATGTCTGGGGTAGGGCCTGAGATTCTGCATTTTTATAAGACTTCCCAATTTTGAACCTTTTATTTTGATTCATTTTTAGAAGTTTTGATTGTGGTATTCTGGAGAATGTCTGAGTCTTTATGGTCAATTGGCAAGTTAGCTAGATTAATTTAGTGGATCACAGTTTTTTTCCTCTGCGCTCAGTAGACATTTCTCCAGTGTCGTCTGTCCTTGGATATGGTGCTAGTTATTTGGCGTGGTTTTTCCATTTAACTTTTGTTTGGTTGAATTTAATTGTCAAATACTGCTTTCCCTCAGGTAGAGCTCATGGTAGCTCTATTACTGGAGTCCTGTCATGTTTGAGAATGCTTGCTACCTTTGTATTTGAATGGCAAATTGACTGCGGGTAATTTCCTTGGGTCACTTTTCTCTTCAACCTTGAACATACTGATTCATTGTCTCCTGGGTGTGAATTTGCTGTGAAATAGTCTGAGGTCTCCAATTTTTTACTTCACCCTCTCTCTTGCATGTGACTTGCTTCTTTCCTGACTGGATGTTAGAAGAATTTCTTAATCTTTGAAATTCAGTTACTGGACTAGGATTATGTTTCAGTGTCAGTAATTCTGTTTTTTTTTTTTTTTTTTTTTTTTTTTTTTTGTGGTATATGGGCCTCTCACTGTTGTGGCCTCTCCCATTGCAGAGCACAGGCTCCGGACGCGCAGGCTCAGTGGCCATGGTTCACGGGCCCAGCCGCTCTGCGGCATGTGGGATCTTCCCGGACCGGGGCACAAACCCATGTCCCCTGCATCGGCAGGCGGACTCTCAACCACTGCGCCACCAAGGAAGCCCAGTAATTTACCATTCTTAAAGTGCTTAAGTTCCTCCTTATTTTCAGAGAAATTGTCTGCTGTTGTATATTTGAGTTGCTTTTCTGTTCCATTTGGCTTTCTCCTGCTGAGACCTGTTTTGTTTATGTTGGATCTTCTTACATTTTCTTCAACTGTTTTAACCTGTTTTTATCTTCCTTTGCATTTACTGACATCTTCTATGTCAGAATTTCAAATTTCAGCTGATTTTAGTCCATTCGTTATTGATTGACTTAATAAACTAGCCCTTTACAGGTATTGCTTTGACTTTTTTTGGTAATTTTTACTTTGATATAATTTCATATTTACAGGTAATTTCTAAGAACACAAGAATAGTACAAGGAACTGCCAGTTCACCACCTGTTTGTCTTTTACCTCATTTGCGTATATGTACACACATACACACACACACAAACACAACACTTTTTCTGAACCATTTGAGAAGAAGTTATAAACATCATGACCCTTTTCTAAAAAATACTTCAGTGTATTTTCCACGAACAACAACATTTTCTTATATAACCATGGTACAATGATCAAAATCAGGAAATCTAACAATGATACCCTATAATTCTCTAATCCACAGTGCATATCTAATTTTTAAAAATTGTCTCAGTGATGTTCATTATAGCTTGTTTTTTTCTGGTGCAAGATCTAGTCCAGGAACAAGTGATCATTTAATTTATTATCCTTTTTGATGTCTGACATGTTGTTGTTTGATCTTTGATATTAGTTTTATTCTTTTTAAAAATGTCATTTTCATTATTTCTTCTGTAGCCCAAGGACTTATGGGGGAATTTTGTTATGGTCTTGATCTGTTATCTACCAGATTGGTCTTTCATTTAATCATTCTTTGTGTGCTATGGATTCTTGGATTCCAGTTTGTTTGCATAACTAGTTGCTGTCAGTTCCATGTATCTTACTTGCTCACATGCATTGTGGGTGGCTTTGCTCATATCTTCTGTCTTTTCTGATATAGTGAGACTGCATTCTCCCTGAAACTCTCTCCACCTGTACTGAGATGTGTTAATCTTCTCTTTGGAGCTACTATTTGGGGGTTGGCTGTTGCACTCTTTTCTGTATCCTGCTGGCTCAAAGGCACAGGAAGGATACATGAAGGACTGGGGAGTTTAACCTCTTTTGTTGGAGGATCTGGGCTCTTTTGTCTTTTTTTCTGGATTTTATTAAAAACCAAACTTTACTGGACCTGATTTCAAGTGTGTTCTGTCCCTGGGGGGACACCTGCAAGTTTGCAATTTTCTTGCCTCTGCTGAGATCTTCTGGTGGATGTTTTAGGGCTTAAAAATATTTATAATGTTTTCTCCTTACTTCCCCTTCACCCACTTTTCTCTAAATCCGTGTGGTATTAGTGAGACTTGTCAGCACCTTAGATGGCTCTCCTTTTCCTGTTAACTAGTTTGTGTACTTACTGGGTGGGGAGGGGAGAGGGTGGACAGCAGTAGCCCTCAGCTATACCTGAATGAATCTTCTGTTTATTCCTTTGGTTGTCCCTTGTCAAAGTTTATTATGTGAACTTGTACCTCTTCCTTTGGTTCTTTTTATGATTTCATTTTATTTTTTATTTTTCTGCTTTTTCCATTCATTTCATTAGGGGTTGGGGGAGGAGAGATTGTGATCCATCTTTACCTGTCATTCATTTGCCTGACTCCACATTACTAAAAATCAAATGGAAATATCCTTGGAGGTAATTCTCACATTAAAAGCCAATTCTAAAATGAAGCATGTCAGGTCTGAACTGGATCAAAAGGATAATCATACAATTTTAAATCAGAAGGTGAAAGGTTTTTTATTTTGATAAATTGATAAGTTCCATTATTTACAAATGAAATATTTTAAAAACAGTAGTCTTTCTTTGTTTCTAACCTCTCAGCTTTTCCATTTCCTCTGTCAGGTTTGTCCTTACATGCTTCACTTTTTCTCCGTGTCACTCATTTCCTCGTACTCCAACACCAATATTTTCACTAGAATACATAACTTTTCATATATAAAAGGAAGCACCCACTATGTAGGCTGTGAACCGCCAGGGCTTTCTGATAGTTCAGGAGCAGAATGCAATCACCCAGGAACAGCTCTCTTTCTATCTGGGAAGATTGGCCTTGGATGAGTGCACAGCTTTGGAGACACTCACCTGGAGCTGAGGAAGGAAGAGGACAGCACATCAGTTGAATCGTCCCAACAGTCAGTGAGGGGACAGATGCTATGGTGCAATCAGGCCTTACTCTAGAAAATTCACTGATCCAGCACAGGCTTTTGTGTTCTGTTCAGCATCACTGGGCAGAAAAATTCCACCTACATGTCACTACCCATGGTGCATTCTGGAAAAACTTCATGAGGTCTGGTGTCACACAGACACAGCTACACAATTGGACTCTTAAGCAAATATATATGAGTTCGCACCCCGGTGAAACCTGCCTTTTTGTGAGCAGCAAACCTTCTGACTTGTTTTCTGTTAGCTCTAGGATAGATACATCCACTTCCTCTAAGCTCTAGGAAAAGAGCCAAGGAGCCTGGAGAAGAAAAGACAGAAAATAACTATAATACATTGAGTAGTTTCTCCTTTGACTCTGATTGCTGAAGCTGACAGTAGAGCCATTTCAAAAGGAGGTGGGGCCAGCAGGGGGCTAGGGATGTGCGCGCGCACGTGCACGTGTGTGTGTGTGTGTGTGTGTGTGTGTGTGTTTGCGCGCACGTGTATGCAGGTTGCAGATACAGCTTCCTGCTGAATCAGGAGACAAGGGGCAGCAAGGCAGGGTGGTTGAGAATCAGGCTCTGGGGCCAGGGGTCCAGCTCTGAAACTTAGAACTACCAATTCCTACCTTCTTGACATTGGGCAAATTACTTTCTTAAACTCACGCTGCATCAGTTTCCACGTATGAAAGATGAGTATGATAATAGGCCCTATCATAAAATTGTTCAATGATTGAATTTGAGTACAGGTATATATTAGATATTATATTTATAAATATTTTCTCTCTCCGCACATACACATCCACACACACACATGCACACACACATGCATTTTAACATTTAAGTGCCTGGCACATAGTCTGTCCTGAAAATACTGTTAAATTATATAAGAAACCAATGGGTGGCGCTTTTGACATACAGTAAGGTATGGTGCACTTGACAAGTCCAGTTTTTAGTCAAAAACATATAAAAGCTGTTTCTATTCTAGAACTATGTTTTTTTCTGGACACTTTGAGGATTATAGTTAGCTATAGTTCAGGCCGTATTTTTACTCCCTCCACAAATATCTTTGTAAATAACACTATAGTCACTCCCTTAATGAACTCAACATACCAGTATAATTTACTTACCAAGGTACTTTTTCAGTTTTGGGATATTGTTATAGCCTGAAGAATTTGGAAATATCAGAAGATATGCATTACGAGAAAGTATCAGTAATAATACACAGTAAAGCATTCATCTTTTCAATAGTTAAAAATGATTCATTTGTTTTAAACTCATTCTGATTTGTGGTTTAAGGGTTTTTGTGGGGCTTCCCTGGTGGCACAGTGGTTGAGAGTCCGCCTGCCGATGCAGAGGACACGGGTTCGTGCCCCGGTCTGGGAAGATCCCACATGCCGCGGAGCGGCTGGGCCCGTGAGCCATGGCCGCTGAGCCTGCACGTCCAGAGCCTGTGCTCCGCAACGGGAGAGGCCACAACAGTGAGAGGCCCGCGTAACGCAAAAAAAAAAAAACAAAAAAAACAGTTTTTGTGGTCCTTACATTTCCATGGCAATCGTATGCTTCTACAAGCCCAAAGGTACTGAGCCAAGTAATTAAAGAGAGAGGAAGGAAAAGACTTTTTCTTAAACAAGAAAGAATAAAAATCTACCTGATACTAGCAGATGTAGCCATACTGCCTGTGAAGTAAAAGAGTGAGGCAGTAGTTTCCTGAGTAATTAAAAGGTTGACCATCAAGTAAGATATTAAACTGTAAAAGGGCTAATCAGGATTTATAGTTAGCTAATTAACTAGATAACCCTTGTAAAGACAGTCAGGTTAAGTTGGGTTAGAATGGCAATCTGTTTGCTTTAGGGCATCTGAATTTCGGGAAAAAAAAATTGAGTGACACATAAAAGTGAAAGTCAACATATTAAATACATTCTGATGTAAGGAATATGAAACCATTCAGTGAGTAGTAATAATCACTGTTTATTCTTCCATAAAATGTTGCTCCATTTGATATTCACAGCTACCCCGTGAGGTAGATGGGGCCGGTGCTGCTTTTAGTCCCCCCTGTGTGGCTACAGTAACTGAGGCTCTGGATGGCGCAGTAACTGCCTCCCCTGGGTGCTCAGAAGCCCCCAGGCACAAACCCAGGCAAGTCTGCCCCACATTCCTTTGTCTTACCACCAGACCACAGTGCCACTTAAACAGTGTGAAATCCTTCCTTCAAATCACTATTATGATCACTTGAGAGGGAGAGGGTGTGGGCAAAGTGAAGGCAAAGGAGAGAAGGGGTGGAGGATAAAGAAAGCAAGACAGTGGGTGAGGAGGAAGACGCTGGCGGGCTGGGCACAGGCTCACAGGTTACAGGGCGAGGGTGCTGGTTGTCACACCTCCCGAACATTGGGGTGTCCTTTGTATGTGTATCTAGTTCTTGTTTTTGTTGTTGGTGGTCAATTCCTTATTGGGAAATAGCCTGTCTGCTTTGTTTTTGTTCTTTGAAGTTTTTAACCTGTTTCTTTGGTCCTGCCTTTCTTCTTTACTTCATTTCTTTTTTTTTTTTTAACAGCTTTATTGGAGTATAATTGCTTTACATTGTTGTGTTAGTTGCTGCTGTATAACAAAGTGAATCAGCTATACGTATACATATATCCCCATATTCATATGTGTTTATTTCCCCGTAGAATAAAGTTTTATGTACATGTTTTAAATGACCTGAGTTTTAGAAATACACTGTAGAACTTTGTATTTAGTCAATTTTCCTCCTTGGCCATTCTTTATTATTGCCTTTAAGAGATTCTTCAGTGATCAGAGAACATACACTCTTACTCCAGGGATAGAAAAGATTTAATTTCAGTACACTCCTCAACAATCAGCTGACTTGACAGTTATAAAGTAAAATCTCCAATGTAAACATCAATGCATCTTCCTTGGTCCTGTATGAGGAAAATCAGAAGACTTAGGTTTTTGTACGGTTGACCTCTTAGGTTTTAACGCGAACCTGCAGTAGGGTTTTTGTTAGCAGTTTTATTTTTCTCTGCCTTGAAAGTCAAGTGATGTCACCTTTGTTCCTGCTAACGTCACAAGGTATTCTGAAATATAATTTTGAGAATGAATAATTTTACAAAAATAGTCCCATCCTATTTGCACAATTTGAATTAGCTCTGTACTCATTCAGTTAGGACTCAGATGCCTAACAGAGGTTGAATATCTCTCCTGGTGGGATTCCTTAGGTCTAAGTATCACCATTGGGTTTTAGCACTGTGGTTCTACCAATGCCAAATTCTGAATTGACTGCTTTCCCACGGGTAATATTCTCTATCACCAGGGTATGTGAAGGGACCTTGCCTGCCTGTTTTTTCATCTTGTGGAAAAACAGGAGAGAAGATAGTAGCCTAATGCTAAAGAATTAGATTCTGGAACATAGTGATTTATTATTTCGGTGAGCTAAAAGAGCTTAGGTTGAGTTCCAGTTCTTCTGTTATGTAGTTACATGACTTTGAATAAGTTATCAATCCCCAGTGGGCCCTCAATTTCCTAATCTCCAGCAAGTGGGGATGGGACAAAAATTTTAGCTGAGGAATCTTTTGTTTTTCTCAAAGTTAATCTTATAGAGAGTTCCCAACCATAAACGAGACCAGGGAAAGCTGTCCTGCTTGCTTTGGGGTGGCGGTGGGAGCAGCAGCCTTATCCCTCAGCCTGCTGAATTTCTCCACGTATCGTAATTTAGAAGTCACTGGGATTTTAAGGACACTTCCAGTCGTAAATGTATTGAGCTCTACCTTGCAGAAGGAATAATCTAAGTTACCTTCTGTAGGGGAAGCTCTGCTTGCTTAAAAACTTCAAGTTGGGCTTCCCTGGTGGCGCAGTGGTTGAGAGTCCACCTGCCGATGCAGGGGACACGGGCTCGTGCCCCGGTGTGGGAGGATCCCACATGCTGCGGAGCGGCTGGGCCCATGAGCCACGGCCACTGAGCCTGCGCGTCCGGAGCCTGTGCTCCGCAACGGGAGAGGCCACGACAGTGAGAGGCCCGCGTACCAACACCACAACAACAAAAACACAAAAAACTTCAAGTTATTTCTAACCAGCCCCCCACCACAAAAGTATCTTTTGTCAAGTGTATAATACTCGTAGTCTGATGTTTGGTCCTTCTGATCTTGGCGCTGTCATAAGAGTGAAGGGAGGAACAGCAGCCAGTAGTTTTAACAGTTTTAAAAGTCTCCATAACATAACCTCATGTATAAGTTAGATGGCTCTTACAACGTTATCAATGACAAAACAAGGGCATTATGACCTAACATAGCAATTGTATTTATTTCTATACTTGACTTTTTGGTAGTTCATATAAGTATATGTTTGCTTATTTAGCTTGTACTATTTGTCCTTACTCAGGCTGAATCACTGGCCAGATTCATGAAAATGAAGAAGATTTAAGGCTTCACCCCTTTCACATACACATGGCTATTACCTACCCAAACAAAGCAAGGAAGTCTAAAAAGAAAGGATAGCTTTTCCAAGACTAACCATTGACTCAGACTGTGTGTGGGCAAACCTTTTAATTCTTAGAAGATAAAAAGATATAATAAAGTATTTAACATTCAGGCAAGTTTAGGAGTTGCCCAGTATTGTAACTTTAAAGAGGCTCACTTGATTTTTTTGGAATTTTGGGAATTTTCAGGGCATTTGACACTTAAAATGTCAAAAAATCAAAATTCGTATACTAAAAAATCAATGTGGCTGGGTAAAGTAAGTCAGATAGAGGAAGGCAAATACTGTCTATACTACACTATCCAAAACTATACAAATATCACTTCTATGTGGACCCAGAAAAAGCCAAAATCATAGAAACAGAGAAAAGTGGTGGTTACCAGGAGAGGAGAGTGGGAGAAATGGGGAGATGTTAGTCAAACAGTATAAACTTATAAGATGAATAAGTTATAAGATGAATAACTTCTGGGGATCCAATGTACAGCATAGTGATTATAGTTAGTAATACTGTATTGTATACGTGAAAGTTGCTAGGAGAGAAGATCTTAAATGTTCTCACCACAAAAAAGAAATGGGAGTTATGTGGAATGATGGAGGTATAAGCTAACACTATGGTGGTAATCATTTTACAATATATGTGTCTCTAATCAACACATTGTTGTATACCTTAAACTTACACAATGTTACATGTCAATTGTATCTCAAAAAAGCTGAAAAAATTGGGAAATTTGCTAAAAATAAGTCAGTGTGATTAACGTGACGATACCCATGCCCTCATTTGGAATCGCAGATCAAACATACCTCACATTCAGCCCACCCCACCAACACTGAGAAACTGAGATGATTGAAAATCTATACTGACCATCTTTGTACTGCTTGTAGTTTACTTTGAGTAAACTTCCAGCACCATATGCTGTACATTTGTTTCTTGAATTTATGTGTTGACAATGCATGAAATAAAATATTTCAGATCCTTCAGAAAAACTTTACAGCCTAACCTCAGAAGAGTTACCAGCCTTCAACAACCATTCGCTGAATACAAGTCAGACTACCCAGAATTTCCGTAAGAGCTCACGTGCGACGGACCCATGTGGAGTTGAGGAACAGAGGTAGGTTAAATCTGCAGCTTATATTTACAGACAGTGCATAATAAAATTTTTGACAAGCCCCACCTAGTTATCTTTACTACAAAAAGAAAGATTGTCCTCATGTGTGTACTTTATATGTCCATTCTTTGTAAAATGTTTAGGTCCTTTGCTGACCTATTATCAGGATTTAGTGAAAGGCTTATGAAGTTTTTACTTTAACGTGAAGAGATAATTCTCTGCTGCACAATGTGTGTCAGGAAAATGAAAAAACATTTGGAATTTAATAATCCTTCAGCATTTCTTCTTATATTGAAAAACAGTTGCCTTGCTTGCATTCATTAACTTACTGAATTTCAACACTTTGCCTTAATAGCCTCTTACTCAATGTATAGAATGGAATATTGAGAAGTCTCCTTGAAATCAAGCCTAGATCATTAATGATAGCATATTTTAATCTGTATAACTTCGTTGTTTCCTTACATAAGAACATTTATTTAGAGACGGTGATCTGTTTATAAGGAACATGGGTTATACTAATAAATCTTTAGAAAAGTAGTCTGTCATATCAGGCTACTTTTGACATACTGGAATTCCCTGAAAAAGGAAGAGGGATTCTTCTAAAAAGACTGAGATAAATGTAAAATTAAAATCCCTTGAATTGTAAATTCCTTTGATTGGTTGAAGTCTAATATTGCAGTAAAAGGGAATCAAGAGTCCATTACTTTGTCTTTCTGAAGGAGGAAATCATTTAGCTGTGGTCCGAGGATTTTTGCATTTCTAACACCACGAATATATTTTTTTAAGGGATCAATGTAAAGTTGCTATTTTTTCCCTAAAAAAGTCATTAAGAACAAAGTAACTAAACCAACTTCATGCTCTCACCACCGTTTCATAAAAGGAAAGACATTTAGTACTAAATATAAGGAGAATATACTAATAGAATAAAGCACAGTTCTTTAAAATTAAAAATTTCATGAAAAAGTTGTTACCTTGTCCTTCTTTTCTCAGACCAGTGAAAACTTTTTTTTTTTAATCACAGATATGAACTGGTCCACCAACAAGAGTTTAGGAAATGCTGGTTTAGCCTGTGTTGGGCATAAAATCCAAAGAAGAGTTCTATCTGTCACAGGGTGAACTATTATATATTATTTAGTAGCATACATCGGCTGAAATTCTAGATAACTTGGACCAAAATATCTGAACTATGCAGGCTCTTCTCTGTTCCCCCATTCTATGTCTTTCCCCAAACTTCAGACAGCAACACACTAGAGTTTCCACGAGTTCCTTTCCACCATAAAATAAAATAACTATATAATTTCTGTTCTGAATTTTGGCTTTGGCATATCTTGACTGGCTATCCACATAGTCCTAATTTACCGTACCCAAAAGAGGTGATTTATCTGGCAGTCTATTCACTGGGATTCTGTTAAAGAGCCAATGTAATGATGAATGTTCTTAATGATGTCCCAGAGGCTCTGTAAGTTTGTGAAGTACCTTCTGAATCATCAATGAACGACACAAGAGACCATAAAATCTTCTCTCCTTGGTTCCACTGTGGCTTTATTTCTTGGGAGAGGGAGAATGATGGGGATCTCTCACTACAAGGAGGCTTGGTGTATTGGGCACATCGAAAATTATGGTCTCAGTCTAAGACAGCCCCCTCACGTCTGCCTGCCTCCGATGACTTCAGCGTGTATAGTATTGATCAGAAGATAAATGAAGAGTTGAAACCTGGTTCTGTATATTGTGTATTGATCTTTTCATGTATTTCCAGCTCTTCTGAAAAAGATACTGAAATCCAGTCCTTGCTGACAGTTTCTGAAAGCAGTACGGATGAGGAGGAAGAAGATTTTCTTGACGAGCAACATGTCATTACACTCTCGTGGTCAAAGAGTACCTAATGATCATTTGTTCATTACTTTTTCCATTTTGCACCCAGAATAAAGCGAACAACTGAAAAAAGTAATCAAGTGATTACGTGTCCAGGTGCTGGAGATTTTTTTTTTGCCGTACGCGGCCTCTCACTGTAGTGGCCTCTCCTGTTGCGGAGCATAGGCTCCGGACGCGCAGGCTCGTGGCCATGGCTCACGGGCCCAGCCGCTCCACGGCATGTAGGATCTTCCCGGACCGGGGCACGAATCCATGTCCCCTGCATCAGCAGGCGGACTCTCAACCACTGTGCCACCAGGGAAGCCCTGGAGACTTTGATGATTGTCTCTGATACTTCAAGGTTTGCAGACTAATAAAAGTTAGTGAAATTACAAGTTTAAGGGCTTTTTCTTCCAAATGGTATATTGTATGTCAAATACTAATCTATATCGCAGATCATATTAGTAAAATTTAGTGAAATTTAAAAAGTAAGTGGCGGGGGGTGGCGGTGGTGTGATGAATTGGGAGATTGGGGTTGACATATATACACTAATATGTATAAAATAGATAACTAATAACCTGCTGTATAAAAAAATAAATAAAATTAAATTAAAAAAAGGAAATTGATAAAAAGTAAGTTATAATTATGTCTCTAAGAACTTATCATAAGATGATACATGATTATCTTTTTAAAATTAATTAACTATTTTTATTGAAGTACATTTGATGTATAATATTATATAAATTAGTAAATGATTATCTTTAAAGTAACACTAATTGTTAAATTACATTTTAAATAATTATGTCATCAATGTACATTTGATAGCCAAGTTATACTTGGTAGTATCATTAATTGAGCCTGGAATCCAGTTTTTACTTTGGTGATTACAGCTTTTTTTTTTTTTTTTGTATTGGTGTTTTTGACATTTATAGAAGTTCTGGTAACATCAAAAGTTTCTGCTGGAGGAGAAAAAGGGGACCTAAAATAAAGTGGACTTAATACTTGCCATTCTCTGTTCTAGTAAAACACAGAAAAGATTCCCTAAGTATCTTATTTGGGGAGGGTCAGTGTGAAGGTTAATTTTTTGTGTCAACTTGGCCAGGCTAAGGTACTCAGATATTTGGTCACATTTTATTTTAGATGTTTCTGTGAAGGTATTTTTTAGATGAGATTAACATTTAAATCAATAGATTTTGAGTAAAGCAGGTTACCATCCATAGTGTGTGTGGGTCTCACCCAATCGTTTGAAAGTCTTAAGAGAAAGAAGACTGAAATCCTCTAAGGAAGAGAGAATTCTGCCTTCAGACTGATTTCAGGTTCAAGCTGCGACATCAGCTCTTCCCTGGCCTCCAGCCTGCCAGCCTGCCCTATAGATTTTGAATTTGCTAGCCATCACAATTGGTTCTGTTTCTCTGGAGAACCCTGACTAATTCAAACATAGTCAGTTTGAAGGACTGTTGTGGTAGCCAAAGAAAATAACACATTTGGAAGTGTTTCGCTAGTCTTGAGTGGTAGTGGATCTTGGAGTTGGTAGGTGTTCAAGGTTTTACGTAATTTTATAATGCAAGGGCTTAAAAAAGAGCAGAAGACGACATGGGAGGATTTTTATGGATGTCCCTCTGTGACACTTTAGGACACTTTCCCCTTAAGGAGTCTGTTGACCTATCAGAAAAACATCCCTACAGGTTGGTTATGCTATCACCACAGTATAGTCATATCTCGGGGTTCAAACCCTTCTTCTGAGTAGTACTCCAAGATTCTAAATTCTGAGATTCTGGGTAGAAACCTCTTACACAAGACTGATGTTTGTTTAGTGTAAATTGATCTTGGATACTTTTTTCACAGCATCAAAAAATTGTACTGGCATTCACAAACATCATCTACTGACAGGATAGAAAATGATGGTGAAGAGAACCTATAGCCCTTTCTATGTCTTTTAGCATAAAAATGCCATTTATTAAAAGTGATTAACAAAAGTGAATAATAAGTAATCAGGGAAGCCAATCATAGTATCAGACTAAAATTTTTCAGAAGAAATATCTTAAAATTAAGAGCGTGACTCCTCTGTAATTGTTACTGTTCTGTTAGTACTTCTACTGCAATCCCATAGAGAGACAGCAGTGAGTCACCCTTGAATCTTTGTCATTCGTGTCAAAAGCCCTTCTGGCATCTTATCCTGAGGCTGCTAGCTTTCTGAATTTTAGTATCTAAGTTTAAATGGAGATTTCCTCTTCATCTGTTCAGAAAGGAAAAGGTAGTTTTTCTTTTTAACGTGTCTGCTCAGGTTTAAAGTTTCTTGGCTTCCCCTCTCCTCCTTTGTTCTAAGACATCTTCCTTTTCCTTTTTGATGGAAAAGAAAATTGTTCCTCTGGGTGCAATTTATAAAACTCCAATGTTTTTTCTCAGACAAAAAGACAGGAGATGTTGTCTTATTCTCATTAGGAAAGTAGAACCACTACTATTCCTTCTGTGTATTTGGCCATAGCTTGAGTTTTTTATAAACTAGCTCAGAAGGAGATTTTATAAGATGCCATTACCTTTTACAATATAAGAATTTTGAAATAAAAATTAAGCTGGTAATTGGTTGTCGTCAGTACATTTCTGGCCAGAATTTGAAATAAGGAGTGTACCAATGACTTTTCATTTGACTTTTAATATGACATTGAAATTAAGCATGAGGGTCCTCTGGGGCAGAGCAGACCCCCTTCTGCCTTTATTTGCTTCCCATAACCAGACATTTAGAAAAGTTCCTTAATTCATTTGCCATTAGTCTAATGAGGAAATAAAAACTAAATAAGATTAGGGTCTTTGCCCGAAGCAGCTTCAATGTGCTCTCTCATCTGGGAGATCAAGCTTAAAAATCACTGTGAAAGGCATGCACCTAGTTCTGACTGTGGAATTGAGAGAGTGACAGACATTCTAGAAGAATCGCAACCATATTCCTAATTCTAGAGTTAGTATAGTGTGCTTCTAGCAACTACTGGACAACTGATCATATGATTTTACATGCATGTTAGGATTTAGCAATTTATATGCAGATTTGCCTCTGGTGTATAGCCATAGGAAATTCTGTAATTTTATAACTCTGGCCATACACATGATAGAAACAAATCGAAATTAAATTATATTTGATAGTTTTAATATGTTGTTTGATATTCATTGAAGTCATTTACATCTGGTGCACTCTGTGTGTCACACAACACAGGCCAGTGGCACACCCCACCTTTAAGACCACCTAATTCTGTGTTTTATATGTGAGGTACACAAAATTTTTCTTAAACACATGAATGTTACACAATGGCTCCATCTCTGAAATAATGTGCTTAAATATTTTAAGTAATGCCTTGATTCAGAAAAACCAGTTCTCTTTGTCCCTATGATTCAGTTGTTGGAAAGATCTTGAGCAATGCTTAGCTCATCTTGGTTTTGGGCACATGCAATTTCTCATCTCCAAGGTCTCAGAATGTACCTTCTCAAGAGACTCTCTAACGTCTATCTAAATTAATTCCCCTTGTTCTTTTTATTCTTTCTCACAGCATCCTACTTTTTCCTTGTAACACTTATTAATTTATTTGTGTGGGGTTTTTTTGATGTATGTCTCTCAACTAGATGATACAGTTCTATAGAACATGGATTATATCTGTTTTGTTCACCACTCTATTAGCTTAGCCCCTATCATGTGCCTGGCTGAGATTGGGTGGTCATTAGTAACGAATGAATGAATGAATGAATGTGCAGGATCCAACTGATAAGCTGTCTCAGTCCCTAACTTTTCCTGAGGGGAGGCAGCATGATATATGTAGTGTGAGAAACACAGATTATCAGGTTACACTGTTTACTAGACGGCAGATTACTTATTTGAACATGTTTCTTCATGAATTGGAGAAAAAGACTGTCTTGACTTAGCTCAAAAGATGGTGTGGGGACTTCCCTGGCAGTCCAGTGGTTACGACTCCGTGCTTCCATTGCAGGGGGCACAGGTTCGATCCCCGGTCAGAAAACTAGGCTTCCACATGCTGCGTGGCACAGATAAAAAAAAAAAAAAAGATGGTGTGAGCATAAAGTGCAGTAATGAGTGCAGAATCCCTTTGGGAACTGTAAAGGGCCCTACCATGCTTATTATCATTTCTCATGAGTTTACCCTACAATCATGGAATATACAGACAAATTAGAGGATGGATTAGTGAATTTAGAACCAAGTTGACATAAATGATCCATAAAAATCACTCACTATCAAAAGTGAAGAATGCATTCAGTGAGTTGGGCAATTAGATTGAATATTGTATAAAGCTGGTGTTTTTGTTAAAATCGAAATATCTGATTTTGTTAAAAATCTTTCTGAAACGTTATTTCCCTGTGTTTATAGATTTCTTCTATCATGCAAATTCAGAGTTTTTGAGTATTATAATTGCACTGGTACTTTATAAACACCCGGTGCATCATACTTCCAGAAAGGAGAAATTTAAAAAACATACTATTTATACCTCCCCAAATCCGTTTTTATAGAGTATTCTGTTTCATCATAATTTTCATCCCTGTTATTTATTACTAGCCACATTTGCATGAAAACAATCTTTATTTCCTCAGAGTTCATCTGTGCCTGTAGTTTATCCCCTACCTAAAGTCATAATTCTTTGTTAGTGACACCCTGATTGTTCGCTGGGTAAATGATTATGATGTTGCAAACAGGATTATGGCTTTAGCTGGGGAATAACCAGCAGGCATAGATGAACTCTAAGGAAATAAAGATCCTCTTCTTTTAATGCAAATGTCTTTCATATTAAGGAAAAGGAGAGAATCTTCTTAATATTCTCCACGAGGTGACAGTTATGTTTAAAATGAAAAGAATTAATTGATTGATGGGATTATCTTGTGGGTTTTTTTTTTCAGATACATATACTATACAATAACAGTTATGGAAACATTGGTGTGAAAGTGCTCTCTATATGCCCTTATTTCTCCCAGAAGGAAGCAATATGTGAACTGTTTTCTATCCAGAAAACAAATACACATTATTCTACATACAAATGCTTAGAAAGATTTCTAAGAGGGGAAATGTATTTCATCCCTATTTACAATTAACTAAACCTTATATATTCAAAATTAGTTAAGTGTGAAAGAGATGTTTTAAGGTGAGTTTGGATATAATTTCACATTATTTAGGTAAATGTAATACTTTTATAGGATAACGTTTTGTTGTTTATTCAAACGATTGCAGAGTTCTTAAACAGCTTCTGTACTTAAAAGAAGAGAGCTGCAAGTGGAGGCATGAGATAAACAGATGCACATTTTATTCTTCAAAAGCAATCATCACATCTACTTTCTCCTCTGACCTCCTATGCTGTAGCCCTGGAAGAATATCTTGTAAGTTAGACTACTGAATCAATTAGGATTTGGTTTAATTTTATATTATAGGTAACATCAAAGAACAGTGGAATAACATGGAGTGTGTTCCCCTTGTATGTCAAGTGTGGGATTAGGCACTCAAGAGCTCCTCGGGCAGTACATCTCACTATGTTGTTTCCATCCTCAAGGTCCTCTTGTCATAGGAGAAGGTTGTAGATCTTTGGCCATCACAATCCGAGTTTGAGGCACCGAGAGAGGCGGCAGTGGGGAGAGAAAGACAGGCACCTCCTCGCTGAGGCAGTTTGCTTGCAACCAGCCTTTCTGGAAATCTCACACAACACTTCTGCTTACATCTTATTGGCCAGAACTTAGCCATGTCTAGACGCAAGGGAGCTTGGAACTGTAGCTGCTTAAGTGGTCACATTGCTGCTCAAAATAAAACTGGGGCTGTGTTGCTAGGGAAGATGGGGAGAGTGGATACTGGGGCAACTGGCCTCTCTGTTAGAGAATGTTATTCTCATCACTGATCCACAGCTTCTTGCTTTCAGAATATATGGATTTTGAAGTTAATGTGGTTTGAAATATGTGGTAGAAACACCTTTTGAGATTTAAATAAGTCAAATTTAAGAGACACTGCTATGCTTATATCATTCAATTTCTTACAGAAACCGTACCTCTTTTTTAGTCTGAAAGACGAGTTACACAATACAGAGACGTCATCATTGTTCAGCTTCAAGTTTTCACCTTAGGGCTTCTTGAAACACATTCCACATCTCCTAAAAGTTCAGTCTTTGGGCTGGTGCCCAAATCCAATCTGCTTTAGCAAAGACTTTCAGTGCATTCTGTTAAAAATACTGTGATAGGAAATATTTGTCTCAGATGAATGTTCCAATATTAGGCTATTTTGAAACCTATAATGGAAATTTTCACAAGAACACGTAGAGAACAAATATAAAATAATTTCTTCTTATAGGACTGCTGAATATTTGTACAGTAGAGCCAGAGATTACAGATGGTTTCAGAGGTAAAGCCTTGTGTTTATGTTCCCATAGGGCAGTGCTTAAATCCTTTATAGTCCACATATAAAATGAGAGGTTAATTGCTTTCAAACTGAGTTCTGGGGACTGTTAAGGTTTCTTGATCTGGTGGGAGGGTATCAAGGGGATGCCCAACAAATGCCCAACTACAGATGCATCTGTAGTTGGATATTTTTTTATATAAAGAGGTTCTTTGTAAAACTGAAGAAAGAATTCTGTGAGAAAAGTTAGAGACCCTTGGCCTAGTGTCCTAGGAGGTCTCTGGGCCCTCTCTCAGGCTGGTATTCTGAGATTTATGTTGTCACAGAATGTTAAATGTTGTTAAGATATGTGACTGGATTTTTATATCTTTGGTTTAAAATCAGACACCAGAGAACCACAGAGAGAAGATAGTTTCTCCTCCTCAGTTCTTTGGAAGGTATCCAAACATTATCCAACCTTAGCTGCCTGTATTGCCAACTGAATTCTAGTTAGAATTTTTTCCTCATGTGTGGAAACCACTCAAGATACTTAAAGTGGGCTTATTTTAATGAGAAGTGGAATTGTATGGAAATCCAAGAACAGGAACTATAGAAGAGTTGGCCTCACAGGGATTTAGGGTTCCTGGACCTGAGACAGTTCTCCACCAGGATGGTCGTGGACACACATGGGTCCTTGATTTTCGGGGGCAAGTTAGTTCTGTTTCTCCCTACTGACTGACTTCCTACGTTCACTCGTCCTTTCTGCTTATGCACAGGGATTTAATTTATTAATGTTCATGCAGGCCTCTTATTCTGCTCACAGCCTCCCTCTCAGCACTACTCAAGACAGCTAACAGTCTCAGTCTCTTGAGTTGGTTTTTCAGTTCCAATTCTAGAGAGAGAAGCTAGATTGTTCCAGTTTATATTTGCAAACCAGGTAATGTGGTTGCCTAAGGAGGGCCCAGGGCTGGGTCAGGCTCAAACAATTGTTGCCAGGCCATGGTGAGGGAGTGGATAGAGGGAAGGGCAACTTGTTACATGGCCTTTGCATCTCAACAGGCCCAGGGCTGTGATTTAAGGCAGTTTTAAAAAGTGAAGTGGGTCTGGTATGCCACAGACCTCCCTGAAAGACCCACAGGGAAGGAGCACAAAGTCAAGGAGAGGAGGTTTGTAGGACCGAGCTGTAAAAACATTGGGGTGGGTGTGAGGAGAAGGACAGTAAAGGAGAGGGTATGAAGGGTTGGTGGCATGTCAGGATCACCCTGATGTATGGGGACAGTGCAGGTGGTACCTCGTCTCAGACAGCATCAACGTGAAGTGCAGGTGCTCTTACTAGGCCTCCTCCAGGCCATCCTCCCCCATGTGACTGGAGTGTAAATATTACTCTATTCTCAAAAAGCCATTGCTGGAAGTGAGTAACCTGGAGCTTCATTCTAATTTTGTTCTATAATGTCCTTATCACAGACACTTTTTCATTTCCAGGACTGATCTACTTGACAAATATGAAAGGAAATTTCACACCAAATTCCCCTTGGGGCAGAGTAGTCTCTGGAGGTCCCAGCAGACTCTCAAAAGCAATGGTACAAATGTGGCAGGCGCCTCCCGTTGGCTTGCCTGCCATCCAGGGCCAGATGAGTCTGACAGCCTGTCTCACACAGATTCCCCTTTGTTGGTTTTTTATTTTATTTATTTTATTTTATTAGCATTATTTTTTTGTGGTACGCGGGCCTCTCACTGTTGTGGCCTCTCACGTTGCGGAGCACAGGCTCTGGACGCACAGGCTCAGCGGCCATGGCTCACGGGCCCAGCCACTCTGCGGCATGTGGGATCTTCCCGGACCGGGGTACGAACCCATGTCCCCTGCATGGGCAGGCGGACCCTCGACCACTGCGCCACCAGGGAAGCCCTATTTGTTTTTTTAAATGGCCCCATTTTCTTCTTTATAGAGGAGGAATGAAACCTCAACCAGATGCTTGTGATTAAAATAAGGAATAATGATGACAGAACTTTTACCAAGGATATGTCTCCTCCTGCTAGCTAAATACCAAGGTGAAAATGAGCCATTTATCCACAAATAAACATTGCACTAGGGGTAAATGGTTTATTTTCCAAGTTTGAGACAATTATACTTTGACAACATCATTCTCCTCTCAAGATTTTAGGTTTATTATAACATCATTAAAAACACATTTAGTTGGTATTAGTGAAACGGTTCATTGCACTGTTACGTAAAAGACAAATTTGACATAAAGCTAGTTAAAAAGGTCTCAATTTAATTTTTCATATTTCCAAAAAATATTTCCTATCTTTTCATAAATTAAAGTATCTGACTCACTGAGACTTCTTTGAATAGATAAAATTTTATTTTATTTTTCCATAAACAAGAACAATAGATTACAATCGTACCAAATGGTCAAATTTTCACTGTATGGTATTTTCTGGTCTAGAAATAGAAGTGCTTCAGTTTTTCAATTGGATTTAGAGAAATTATTCTACTTGTTTATACAATACCAGTCAACATAAATTATACTTCAGAAGAAGTGTTTTTGCATTGTCTTCATGGAATCCAACTGTACAAAGTTTAAATCCAGTTGAAGCATCTATTTTTTTTTTTTTGGAATGAATACCCTTTTCAATACCCACCACAAATTTGGTGTGAGATTTGTTAATAAAGGAGATAGAATTCATCCCATCTCTTGCTCAATCCAAAAAGTTCTTTTTAGAGAGGGGACAGCATATTGTTGTGAGTTCCATTGAAAAATAGATTTCTTATTATCCTCATTAGCCATTCCCCTCACTATCACTTTTGCTCCCTCTGTAGTAAAATTTCTAGAGAAAGATGTCTATACACACTTCCATTTCCTCACACCCTGTGTTCTCTTTGACCCATGAAATTAGGCTCTTGTTCTCACCATCTGATCATAGTGTTCTTGTCCATAGCAACCTCCATATCTCTCAGAGCTCACCTTAGCCGCTCAGCACCGTTTGATGTGGTTGACTCCTCCATCCTCTATGAAACTCTTCTTCACATATCCTTGGGGACACAACATTCTCATGATTTTTCTTTTCAGACTGCAGCTTTACAGTGTTGTCTGAAATTCCTTCTCCTTTTCTCAGTTTCTGAATATCGATGTGCTCAGGGAACAATCTTGTGACCTCCTATATCGATACTCTAAGTGATCCTTTCCAACTCGAAATACATAACTTCACCTTAAAAAATCACCCCTTAGGGCTTCCCTGGTGGCGCAGTGGTTGAGAGTCCGCCTGCCGATGCAGGGGACACGGGTTCGTGCCCTGGTCCGGGAAGATCCCACGTGCCGCGGAGGGGACGCGGCCTGCGTACAAAACAATTTTGTGAGGCACCTCATTTATATCAGTATTCAGCATTATCCACTTAATAAACATTTTTGACAATCCATTATGTGCTAGGCCCTGAAGTAGGCTCTGGGGCTAAATGAATGAAGTGTGAATCCTGCCTCAAGGAATGTATGGTCTGATCAGGAGGATACACACATGAATAATTGCACTGATGAATGCAGATTGACCTCACCTCTCTGAGATTTGTGTTAAGGACATCTTCACAGATGAAGTGATCTTCAGTTTGGGTCTTGAGAATGATTTAGGTTTTGTCATCTCAACCAAGATAGTTGGGTAGAGGTTGAAAAGCAGTCTTGGGCAAACTTGTGTGACAGAAATAGCCCCCAATAGAGAGGGCAACAGTTGTCTTTTGGGGTTTCTCATTAATAAGTTCAGTAATTATCATTCCGTATTCAGACAACTTATGAAGATGGAAGATTCTGAATTTTGAAGATGGAAGATTCTGAATTTTCATGTGCTAAGGTTATCTTAAGTTTTGACATCAGGGATCAGTATATTCTTCTAAGCTCTAGGGATTTGATATTCTGTCCTAAAGGGACAGGAAACAATGGAATCTATTTTTCAATTTATACATTAAGTAGTGATGACAGGATGGAAAAAGAGCAAGAGGACCTCCACTGATACATGGGGACAAGCTGAAGCCAACCATACATGGCAGGAGTATGTCATTCAGCAGAACAGTAATGCACTGATTTGCCTTCTTGAATTCCTGGAAAAATAGTCATCACCGGGAAAATCTAGCAAAATGATTGACAGTGTCATGGGCTGTCTTCCTTTCTTTATTTTGTGGAAGATGGGAAGCATTATCTGTACTCTTTATTGAGATATTTATCTCCTGTATTGTCATATGCAGCTTAGATTCAACAAAGCAGAAAATATTTTATGTCAATATGCTTCAAACTCTGCTCCACGGAGCGCTGGTGGTTCTAAGAAGACCTCTCAGGGTGGAGGGCATCAGGGGGCAGGGTCACAACCCCTATCTACGCTTCAGTTCAGAAACTCTACTTCTGTCTTCTCCCTATCACTTTTTTGTGTAAGATTTTTCTCCCACCAAAGATTTCTCATCTAAAATATTTAAATAGCACTGTTCAATCCCAAGCGTGCCCTTCTTATGGGTGCTATTCTAATTGAGTGGAATAGTACTGTAAACATGCTTAGGGCAGCATAATGCACAAATCCATAAGACAGACTGCAGAGCACCTTGTTTTGGAAAAACTCAGCTTGACACAGAAGCTGAGTCATTGTTCTGATGATGTACTTTTATCAATTTAAGAAGCACTTTAACTCTGTAGCCTCTGGTTCTGCTGAAAGGAGTTTAGGAGATAACCTCTTAATGTGTGAAGTGACTCTACAACCTATTTTTATTCATTTATAGTTATAAGGAACTGAACAAATAAGAGAGATTTTTAAAGTCTTTTCATTTAAGAGATACTCAATATCAGAGGATTTTTTTTTCTACTTTTAGAGTGTTTTCGGGATGGACCTGAAGAGATTGGAAGGGTCCAGGACCTAGACTAAAAACATATTCCCTTGGTGGGACATGCACTGGGTCTCAGGGAAGGTACCATTATCCATCTATAGGCAAGGAGAATGGTCCAGCCTTACAGAAGACAAACTGGAGATAAAGGGGAGGAGCAAATAGCCGAGCCCCTGCCACCCACCTGGTATTCAGGAGAGTAAACAGAGTAAGATCAAGGCAGGACCCCAGCAAGAGAAGATGCAGGGTGTTGAACAGATCATCAAAACAGAGCTCATAAACAATGGGATACATGGAGGCTTGATCAGATTGAAGTCCACTTCTTACCTTGAGGTCTCTGGAAATATGGGGGAAGGAGTCCCTGAAGAAGCTTCAGGGAGTTTGTGAATCCTATGAAATCGTAAACTGTACTGTGGAAAGAGTCCATGGCTTTCTTCCGAGTTTTAAAGGAGTCTACATGTGAAAAAGTTTGTATGGTGTATGGTACCCAAGGGTAGACTGGACTGAGGTAAAGGTAGACTTGAGGATGAGATATCTGAATAACAAACTGCTTCCCCAAAAGACAGGGAAGGACCCAGAATGTGTGTAAGAGTCAGCCTACCAAAAGGGTTAGCTGGCCTCTGCTTTGAGAGGAGGTAGGGGAAATTAGGCAAAGTGCAGCTCTGTCTTTCCTGAAGATTCTCTCTAGCCAGATTTAGGGCAATTAACAAAGACTACCACTCCCAGCTCATCAGGGGAGAGATCTGTATGCTTCCTTTCCAGTGAGCAGCATCTCCCAGGACCTAGGTTCTCTCCTGCATTCATCAAATGCTTATTTAGCACTACAATGTAATCCACCCTGTGTAGGCATATAACAGGTTCCAGCTCTCATGAAACTTATATTCTAGTAGGGTAGTCCAACTATAAAGATAATAATTAATTATAGATTGTGGTTAGAGAGATAAAGGAAATAAGTAGGGTTCTGAGATTACATTAATTAGGACAGACTGAGTTATGCAGCAATAGCAAGCATCCCCTTAAAATGAGTGGATTAATACAACTCATGCCATGTATCCATCACTGGTTCACTGAGGCTTTACTCTACATCACTGTGGTTTGAAGAGTAAGCTGATGACATCTCTCCCATCTGGGACATTATTACTATGGCACAGGGAAAGAGGATGAGGCAATCAGATATTCCCTCTTTAAACTTTTGACCAGAAGTGACACATGTCACTTCCATTCATATTTACTTGGTTAAAGAAACATAAAGAATGACTGGGGGGGGGCTTCTTTAGATTAAGTAGTCAAGAAAGTCCTTTATGAAGAGATGATATATGAGTTGAGATCTGAAGGGTAAGGAAAAAGCTAGCTATTTGTATAAGGCAATGAAACGAGGAAGGGAAGTAAGTTCTAGTCAGAGAGAACAACGTACACGGATAAGAGTGAACTTGGAGTTTTCTAGTGTCACCTACAAATTGGCACTTGCCATCTACCTCTACAGTATCAAATGATGAGCTGCTGCATCTACTGACCTTCAGCACCCTCTGAAAGGTGCTCAGGGTGGAGATCAGGAATGAGGCACTCTGTGTTCTGGGAAAAAACTGGCAGAACAGGTCTTCAGATAGATATTTTCAGGAGAAGATTTTATGAACCCAATTTTTGCACCTACTCATATCTAGAAAAGCACTAAAATCTTTCATGGTGACGTCTGCTCCTCATGACTAGAAGTAGACTTCTGTGAAAAATATGTGCTTGATTGCATATAATCCTTCTTCACCAAAATCAGATATATACTGACCTTACCCCGTTTCTCTTTGGAGCACTTTCTCAGAGCTATCTGAAATGCTGTCTCCCGGGCTATAGTCCTCATTTTGCCCCAAATAAAATTTAACGTATAACTCTCACATTGTACGTTTTTTTTTTCAGTTGACACTAGGGACATACACAAGATTGGTGTCACCAGAAAATAACAGAGAATAGAGGAGAGTGGTTGAAAATGAGGCTGAAAAAGTGGGCTGGTAGTTGCCTTTCATTTCAATTGCAGTAGGAGGCCATTGGACGCCTTTAAGGAGTCAGGTGACATGATTAAATTTAGGGTTCAAAAAGCTCACTCTTGCTTCTCTGTGGAGAATTTATTATCATGGGGCAAAACTAAGTGAGGAAGAGTGGTTTAGAGTCTTTTTCCTGGACTAGTTTAGATATATAGACTCTAAACCTCTTGACTTCTTAATACCCTCTGTGGGGCAGGAAGGGGGATAGAAGTTTTGTGGAGGATGTTATAACTCTGGTGGTGGAAAGAAGGTAATATTAGGCTGGACTGGCAATAACATGGATGTCATGGATAAGAGAAAGTAATGGAAGGTGGATCTCAAGTTTTAAGTCAAATTGGGAGATGGTGCTGACATTTACAGGAATGTTATGACAAGTGACACACTTCAAAAGGAACATTTCATATAATTATATATTCCTATATTTAATCTACTATATATTTAATCTATACCATAACATTTCTCAAATATATATTTTTGGTCAGAGTTAGAACTACGTAGTCCCACATTTAATGATGATTTTTAACTTTTATAAACTATGAAATTAGATTAATTTGAGATTCACACTGTTTTCTGCGGTCTGATAGCATTCAAAAGTGATATCTATCGTATCTGCAGAACAGCAAGACCTTTGGTATACCAGTTGATCAAAAATACATTGAATTAAATAAATATGAATCAATTTACTTATGAGAAGTCTGAAAATAATATAGTAAATATCTTCAATTGATTTACATGGAATGTGATGGCTGGTTAATTCAGATCCTTTTTGGGAAACCAATCTAGCCCTGATGTGGAGATAATGGACTGCTAATTGGCATACTTTTGAGCCTGTTAATATCTTGTTTCCCACCCGCTATGTTCCCTCCTGTTGGCATGTCTGCCAAAACAGATCCACCTGAGCGGTTGGAGAAGCTTAAAGTGCTTAAGGCATTAAAATCTCCAGCCATTTCTCTCTCATCTACTGCTAAATTTTTTTTTAGTACTTCATAAAAGAAACGTTGGAACAATTAGCTATCATAGAGAAATCATTCTCTTTTAATGTCACATAGTTTAGGTAGAGCTACTAGTTATAAGGATATACAAGTTTGATCATGGGGCTAGCTAAGAACACATTTGGCAAGAATAAGAGAAGAGAAGTTATGAATTCTCAAGGGCTGTAAATATTTGATCTTGGACCAAGAAAACATAAAATAATGATTTAAAGGTAGACATTTTGCCTGAATTTTCAAGTTGACTTATTTTCAATAGGTTATAAGGTGTGCAGAGCTAAAACTAAACTTTATCTCTGGATTCTCATACAAAATCTCTTCCAGGATGTATGACTTATGGTTTCCTAATATATCTCTCCCAAGAAAAATCCATTTGTTTTTTTTATTCCTTCATTGAAAAAACCTTTTTATTGAGGACCTACTGTTTTCCTAGCATTTTGCTGGACATTTTGGAATTAGGAACCAATAAGCTCTTGGCTTCAAGGGGCTTACATACAAGCAGGGCTGGGAGGATGGTATAGATTGTGGTGAACTCAAGCAGAATTCCAGATTTGGGCATGCAGTGAGGAGTCTGAGGGGAAGGCCATATTAGGGGTGGAGAGGGAGTCTACTGATGAGTAGATGATTGTTAGGTTGAGAAGAGGAGGAAGTGGGACCTACTCTGGATGACAAGCACCTTTGTGTAAAGTTTCAAAAGATGCCCTCCTTGGGAAGATGCAGCCCAATGGGCACATAGTTTGAATAATGGCTAGAGGACTGGATTTCAGCCACAGTTCCTCCCTGCGCCTAAATTCTTATGTCAGGCACAATCTCTGCAACGTAAGCAGAAGAATGTTCCATGCCGAGGGATCATACTAGGAAAAACTCTATGACCTCACATCTCTGAGGGCGTTATTAATTTAAGAGAGATGGGATAAGTCCTACACACTTTTCCCACTCTTGCCTTTCCTAACTCTAACTCCCCAATCTGTCTAAATGCCAGAGAGTGATACCTTGTATTGCTTGCAATATATTTTAATTTACATAAATTATTATTCTGGGCTATAATAGTGTATTTATTACAGGTTTTGAATCCTGGCTCCACCAATTACTTATTAGCTCTGTGAACTAGGGCAAGTGACCTCTGTCCTATAAAATGCAGACAGAGCTTGCAGTAGGAACTTTCTGCATTCTTGTGAGTGCTTAAAGGGTTAAAAATATCTAGAGTGCTCCTCAGAGTGCTTGGCATACAGTAAGTTGAGTATAAATATTAACTATTATCATCTTATTTGATTAATACAGTAATTCTATAAAGCCAACAGTAGCACGTGATCATCCCATTTAACATATGACCCACATATCACTTGAGATCTCAAAACCACTTAAGATCTTCATGAGATTGATCATGGGCTGTGGAAGCTCAACAGTCTTTTTAAAGTTTTTTTGCAGTCATCATGGCTCGCCTTCTCACGGTTGCCTTCGCTCCTTCGCTCTACTCTTGAGGAGGACTCACCCTTTCCCATTGAGTCACCCCTTCTCCCTCCGTGTCCCCTACTATTTACCAACAACTATCAATATGCTGTAACTATTATACTCTTCAGTGTAATAGAACCTCCACTGAAATTTGAAAATTTTGACGAGTGGTCAAATTGGACCTTACACAGCTAACAGCTTAAAATTGTATATTATTCCATGCTCCTGCCTCGCTGCAGAAATTTCCCATGCTTGTGATATCTCATATTGTGTCCCCAGACTCTTGCCATCTTGCTGTCATCTTTCTCTCCTTCTATTTCCTCCTTGATTTTTCTTCCTCTTCTCACTGTCCCTTTAAAAGTAAGAACCAGGGCTTCCCTGGTGGCGCAGTGGTTGAGAGTCCACCTGCCGATGCAGGGGACATGGGTTCGTGCCCCGGTCCGGGAGGATCCCACATGCCGCGGAGCGGCTGGGCCCGTGAGCCATGGCCGCTGGGCCTGCGCGTTCAGAGCCTGTGCTCCGCAACGGGAGAGGCCACAGCGGTGAGAGGCCCGCGTACTGAAAAAAAAAAAAAAAAAGTAAGAACCAAATATATCTCATTTTCTCATGTAAAGAAACAACTAAGCCGTCTTTTTTTTTTGGTCTTGGTTCCTGTTCTCAGGACCTTATTTCTATTGCAAGTGCCTTATCACAGACTTTTTCTAAATAAAGACAATTCTCTCCCTGGACCTAGACCAGCTGTTAAGAAAATTGATTTTTCTTCTGCATTACCACCACATGAGGAAACCAAAACTCAGAGAACTTATGTGGATTGATGAAAGTTACCCATATGATATGCAACAGAACAAGGACTTGAACTGAATTGCTTGCACTTAAATCCAATACATTTTCTGTTGTCTTCTTATTTAAGAAATAGCTATGAGATACTTCAGTGTCTTGTCTTTTGATATATTTATTGAGTATGTGTTCAGATGAAGGCACTATGCTATGGATTAAAAGTTTCAAAGATGAATAAGATTTAGTCTATGCTCTTAAAGTACTTAAAAATTTACTGTGGGCAACAGAATTCTTTATAGGTTACAAAGAAAATGGCCTTGCATTAACTAGAGTAGTTTTGCTTTTGCCAATATTACACCTTCGGTGACTGTCTAAGACTTTTGCTGAAAAAATAATTTATAGTTTAAAAAAAGGAAAAGAAAAAAAAAGAAAAGAGAAAAAGATAATCACGGACATAGATAGATTAGTGTAGAACTCCTTTGGTTCACCACTGTAATACTTCCTTAAGGAGATGCCCTGATATTTCATGACTAATAATTTGGTTCCTTTCTCTTTAAATAAACATGCATTGTTTTAAAATTTAGAAGAATATAAGGATGAAATAAAATTAACCTCATTTACCCTACTCATTTATTTCTGTTAACGTTTTGTCATATTTCCTTTTTGTTTTTGTCATAACATACACATACATTTAGCCAGAGGAAAATCGTTCTGCATATGATTGGTGTAATGGACTAAATTATGTCCCCTCAAAATTCATATGATGAAGTCCCAAACTCCAGTATCTCAGTATGTGACCTTATTTAGAGATTTGCGGTACGCGGGCCTCTCACTGCTGTGGCCTCTCCCGTTGCGGAGCACAGGCTCCGGACGCGCAGGCTCAGCGGCCATGGCTCACGGGACCCAGCAGCTCCGCGGCACGTGGGATCTTCGCGGACCGGGGCACGAACCCGTGTCCGCTGCATCGGCAGGCGGACTCTCAACCACTGCGCCACCAGGGAAGCCCTAGAGATAGCTTTTAAAGAGGTGATTAAGTAAAAATGAAGCTGTTAGGATGGGACCCTAATTCAATATGACTGGTGTCCTTATAAGCAGAGGAAGAGACACCAGGAGCCAGTATGCACAGAAGAAAGGCCAGGTGAGGAGGTAGCCATCTGCAATCCCAGGAGAGAGGACCCAGGAGAAACCAGCTGCCAACATTTTGATCTTGGACTTCTACCCTCTAGAACAGTGAGAAAATTCATTTCTGTTGTTTAAGCTACCCAGCCTGTGGTATTTTGTTAAGGCAGCCCTCACAAGCTAATTCAATTGACATCACATCTTTTCCACAATTAATATTATATCATGAGCATTTTTCCATGTCAATAAAAATTCTTGATGAGCTAATATGCCACTATAGGGAAAGGTCATATTTTAATTAACTGTTTCCTATTGTTGGATATTCAGCTTTTGTTCCTGTTTGCTAAGGAAATTTCAAAGTTCACAATTAATGAAACCATGGGTCCCTTAAGATGATCTGAATAGGAAGTTATTGGGTTGATTTTCTGGGGTATAATAACACCGACGGTTATTTCAACTAAGAATGGTAAAATAGGCATCCCACTTTCCACCACAAAAAATGTTGGTTGATTACAGAGGCACCTCCTTTTTGCTAAAACAGTTAAAGGCCTGTCATATGAACCTCCATTTTCAGGGTTTTAATGGCTATTAAGACTTTATTTGAAATGAAACTCTGCAGAATCAATTTTCACATTTTCTTTTTTAAACCCTTCATTTCTGAGCTTTCATTGTGACTTGGTTTGAATTTCATTAAAATGATAAAGGGGATTACGAGCAGAAGCTTACTAGTTTCAGATTTTATCTTTGGATTCTTTAATCTAACAGCTTTGCTTTAAAATAGAATTTCATAGACCATTACTTGATCATGTTGATTAGTTCAGCTTACTAAGTCATTTTAAAACAAAACCACAGAGACATTAAATCCTAATAAAGGTTGCGTATCTCCAATAGCTGCTTCTCAGCTATTTAACCCACATCCTGAAAATGCTTCTCACAAATCTGACTCGAAGAGAACAGTTGCCCATTCTCTGCTCTGGTACATCATTTCATGAGGATAAGCTTTTCTTGAAACAGTTTGGAACGTCCTAGCGTGATAGGAAGACCACCAGACTGTTAGTCAGGGTTGTGAATCAGGTTCAACCCTGCTTCTCTCACTAAGGAGCCATGCGACCTTGGCTATCTCCAGGACATCCTTAAGCCTCACACTGATTACCTGTATGATAGATGTAGCGCTGACAGTAGCCCTTGTCCCTCCTCACCCACCACAACTGTTAGGGACCACATGCCACCAAGTGAGCCCAGGTGCTTCACCAATCACAAACGTCATTTGTAATTGTTAACTGGTATGTAGATGAGAACTATGTTGACCTTTTCAAAGAGGTAATACATAATTTGTGCTTGGTGCTTAAAATGCGAGGCCTTCCTAAAACAAGGAGAACCAGACGTTTCCTCGTTAAAGACCTTAAGCATTTTTCATACAGTCAGGGAACATCTCTCTAGAAGTTCGCGTTCCTATGTGGAGAGTTGCATATTTTTTCTGTTTTGATAAGTTCTTTTTTTTAAAATTATACACATTATTTGAAAGGCAGAGACACAGCAAGCTACAGTCTGCATTTCCTGGAGTTTGACTCACACTGTTATTTTTAGTTATTTAAACTGTTATTTTCAGACAACTATTTTGGTGGTTTACATGAAAAATTAGCCATTTCCTCTATTTTAGTGCAATTTTTACCTTAGGATCTCCTGACTCATTTATACAGTAACGTAAAATAAATCACCAATTAGTATAGTTTTGTTCATGTTTAGAACTGAGAACATCCAGTCTTCATTTTATGTTACTAATTGGAAATCATTAGTAATGGGGCATTTACAAATTAGTTTGGAATGTGAATTATTCTTTGACTTCGTTTAATGAGGAATGAGTAATATTTTAGAATGGGTGGGATAGCAACGAGTTCCAGTTCCTTCCACTTTGCTTATACATCTTTGACAGTACATGCCCTATTGTTACGTGAGAGGTGTCTTTCTCATCAGTAGAACCAATTTGTAGGTTCTCTGAGGGCAGGGAGAACATCTTACTTCTCTCCCTCAATTATGAGAAGAATGTTTTAGTATATGTGAAAGGAAGGAAAGAAGGGACTTGTATTAATGAAAAATCTTCTTGGCTATAAAATTCTCTACTCAAACTACTGAGTAGATCTAAAAATAACTTCTTCTTTGGAAATACAAAATAGTTTTCCGCTTTCAATCTACTTTTACCAAACCCAACCCTAGTCTACCACATGGATCTTGGACTGTTATGTGAACCAAATATAAACTTAAGTTGTGTTTGAGCTGTTGCACTTTAGGGTCTATATTGTACATTGTGATTCCTAGGGAGCTTTAAAGAAAATTGAACCATCCTGGGCCTACTGAATCAGCACCCTTTGGGATGAACAACATATGTGCAGAACATAGGGGATTTTGACAGACAATGAAGTTAGGGACCACTGAATTAGATGACTCATCCTTAAACAGGCTAATGACTCCTTCCTTTGATCAAGTTATTCTCTCTACCTAGGACACTCTCTCCAGCTTTTCCATCTTCTAAGGCCCAGTTCCAAAGCTACCTTTGCATGAAATCTGACCTGAACCTTCCAGAATGGGTGGGATAGCAAGGAGTTCAAGTTCCTTCCACTTTGCTTACACATCTTAGGCGGTACATGCTCTGTCTTGCAGCACTTATGGGGGAGGTGTCTTCTCATCACTAGAACTAACTTGTAGGTTCTCTGGGGACAGGGAGCACATATTAATTCTCTTCTTCTATCATCTGACTGAGGGCCCATGCTCATTTTTCACATGTATTGTGAATAACTCAATAGATATTTATTAGGAAGCATTCATCAAGAATTTAGACTTCAAGAGAAAATGTGACAAAAGAAGAGGAAGGTTACTTATGAAAATATGTCGATAAAGTGGATTAAAATTCAAGTGGAGCTGAGTCTCTTCAGAAGACTGGTAGAAATCAGGTGATGCTGAAAAGCCTGAATACCCTCCAGGAGTATTTTTTCCAGATAAAATATAGAACATCCAATTAAATTTTAATTTCAAGTAGACAAGTAATTTTTAGTGTGAGTATGCTTCCTGCAATATTGTGGGGCAATATTCATTGTTTATCTGAAATTCAACTTTAACTGGGTGTACTGAGTTACATTGTGTCTCCCCAAAATGTGTGCCACCTGGAACCCGTGAATATGATCTTGTTTGGAAATAGGGTCGTTGCAGGTGTAATCAAGTCAAGATGAGGTCCTATTGGAGGAGGGTGGACCTTAAATCCAATCACTGATATCCTTACAAGGAGAAACACAGACACACAGACACAGAGGGAAGCAGGCCAAGTGAAGAAGGAGGCAGAGATTGGAGTGATATATCTACAAGCCAAGGAACACCAAGGACTACCAGCAACCACTAGAACCTGGAAGAATCAAGAAAGGATCCTTCCCTAGAGCCTGCAGAGGTAGCCTGGCCCTGCTGATACTGTGATTATAAACTTCTAGTCTCCTGACTGTGAGACAATACATTTTGGTTGTTTGAAGGTGCCCAGGTTGTGGCACTTTGTTATGGCTGCTGAGAAAGCAAATACACTGGGTGTCCCATATTTTTATTTGACAAATCTTGCAACCCTGTGGAGGATCTCTTCAGCCTCCTAAGAATATTCATTTGGTCATATTACCCATCTCATGATAGCAGGATGTGTTGTGATTATAGCTATATATTTGTAAAACAAATAGAATAGACCATAGTTTCAATGGAAATTTGAATTGATTATAGGAAAAGATGACTTTTTGGTAAACTCTAACACATCAAAAAACTCCACTGGTTTCATCCATAATCATAATCATATGCATATAACAAAACCTTTTAGAAATTTTACTGCTAGCATTCCTCTACTCACTGTGAGAGGCATGATGAAAGGATGTGTCTCTACATGTGATTCCCTGGGTCAAAGGGAATAGCAGACGGCATCAGTGCCCCACTCTTGTCCTCTTTGCCTACCCAGAAGGTCACCTGCATACAATTCCTATACAGCCTGATGGTTACCTGAGTTCTTCTGCTTTAAAGTATTATCTGAATGCTGTAGTTAGCCTACTTGGAAACATAAGGCCAGATGAACCAGAAAGTTCATGTCCTTGAAGTGACCTTCAATCAACAAAGGCTGAGAGTTGGTGGATAGATCTTCCAGCTCCATCAGTTCTCAGTGGTACAATCATGAGGTGTGTTTTATAGTCTCTCAGATGGTCCCCAGTGGGTTTGGGACCAAGTTATCCACAGAGGTAACCTGCTCACCAACTCACCCTTCATTGGCTTCCCCTGCTTCCTTGTCCTGCTTCCCCTGAAATCACATGCCAATTTATTTGTTTTTTCTTTCTCTTTCTGCTTTTAGAAAACTCCAAATAAAAACAAAGTGAATGAACATGTTAAAAGGTTTATGTTTTAAAATAAATACCATTAAATTGCTTTCCAGAAGGATTAAATCGGCATGCATTCTTACTAAATGGGCTTTACTTTCATTTCTTCAAAACCAAATTAAAGACTTGCCCAAACTCCTGAATCCTGTGTAACAAAGATAACCCTTGGCTGCCTGACAGGTATAGGACACTTTTGAAGGTACATTATGTCATTAACAAGTCCAGCAGCTGAAATTTTAATGAATTGCTCAAAATGCCTAAGTCAAAAACCAGTTATGTTTTTGCCCAGTTGTTTTTAAAGCTTTGTGTTTCCATTCAGACCTGATAAGCATTTTTATCTCTATCATGTGGCTGGAAACCTGTCATAATTATAAACTGGACCATTTACATAAGACCCTTTCCATTTAATCTTTCACCTCCTAAAACACAGCCTCACTATTTTATAGCTTTCATTTTTTTAAGCTTTCTCCTTTTGAAATAGTCACAGGATCTATGCTAACAAATTTTTAATTGACCTTTAAAAGAGCTATGCCACCTTCAAATATAGTACTGTTGATTTTCTTGTCTTCACAACACTAAATATGTTTCAAGAGTATTATAAATAATTTTTTACATTATTATATTAGATACCCATGTGTCTGTGACAATAAAATAGAAAAGGAAACAGAGGCCTTTTTAGGGTTAATAAAGCCCTTATACAAACTCTACCCACATTCATTGACACATGTTAAAAAATACAGCAAACCGAAAGGGGAAAGTATAGGGATGATTCTGAGAAATCATTTCTGTAATGCTACATACATATAGACTACCAGGACATTCCTCTTCAAATAACTAAGATGCTTGGAGAGGGTTGTTATGTTTTCCTTCCCTCTTGGGTCTTGGCTAATTCTCAAATAATATGATAGAAAAATCAATGTCAATCTTCTAGAAGAGATCGTTCAAATGGCCCAGTTTTTATCAAGCAATGAATCCTGGGAATAATTCCTTCAGTGTTGATTAATGAGATTTTTCTAAAATAGCCTGTAAGTACAATGGTACTTATGTGGTACTTACAGACTGAGCTGCGAGACTTGTATCATGAACACACACATTTACCTTGGTCCAGCTCCAGCAGTCCTGGAGAATGAGAAAAGATTAACTCTTGTAAAAATGACAATGACAAAGAGGTAAAGGCAGAGAAACATCTAGTTTATATGTGTGTTTGTGTGTGTATGCGCAAGGGTGCATAGTTATATATATCTTGTAAAGTCAGCTCAGTCTGGGTAAAGATGATTGAGGCAAATATTGAGATACCATTTGATTAGTAATTCAGTAGGACTGATTAGGGTAACTGAACGAAGAATGACATGTTGAGAGATGGAAAGATGAACATTTTTGTTACTTATTTCATCCAACAATATGAACATTTTTATTATTTATTTCATCCAACAATGTACCTTGCCTTTGTAGACTGCTTTAGATAAATGAGCCTTGACCGTGATAGCTCAGGCAAGATTTCTTCTGTTAAAAATGTCTTTAATTGTGGTAAGAGCAGTTCTATTAGGAATAATGATGTGTAGAAAACCATAACATATTTATAAGACTCAAGAAGTTTTTTTTTTAAAGAGATCAGATTTATGGTTACCAGAAGTGCGGATGTGAGATGGGGGAATTGGATGAAGGCAGTCAAAAGGTAGAAACTTCCAGTTAACATTGCTGTATGGTATATTGAAGGTTGCTAAGAGAGTAGATCCTAAAAATTCTCATCACAAGGAAAAAAATTTTTTCTTTTTCTTGTATCTATATGATGGATGTTAACTAAAGTTATTGTGGTAATCATTTTATGATATATGTAAGTCAAGTCATTGTGCTGTCATTAGATGTATACAGTGCTATATGTCAATTATATCTCAATAAAAACTGAAAGAAAAAATTTAAATAAAAATATAGTGGAAAATAAATTTAAAAAAAGGTGGAAAACAGACAATTAGCTAGAATGATGGTTCAAGGTCAAGAAATGAAATTAATCATGATTAAAAATATTTCCCTACACACATACTAAAAGAATTAACCATTTCATAGACGTAGCTGAGATAAACTTGAAAATAGCAGCTCATATAAAAAAAAACAAAAACTCTAGTGATATTACTTGACTCCCTTGTATAACATGAGGCTGTCAAAGAAAATAACGGCATAAAAAAGGAGAGTTTTGGAGGAGTCCAAGATGGCAACAAAGGAAGACTCTGTAACCACCTCCTCCCATGGACACACTGGATCTACACCTACATACAGAGCAGTTTTTCCTGAAGGAGACCTGAGGGCTGATTGAACAGCTTCTGAACATAGAGGGACCACACAGAAATGAATAGGAAACATGTAGACATGGTATCCACAGGAAACCCACCCCTGCCACAGTGTCCTGCAGTAAGAGGAGTATAACTGAAGGGCCCAAGTGCAGACTTGACTACTCTGGGATATAGTGAAAAAATAGCAGTTGAAAGGGCACCTAGACTATATGGAAAGGAAATCCAATTACTAAGCTTAAAATATTTGTCAAAATGCACAGGGAACTGCTGGGACTCTCTCCAAGGTTGGAGGCACCAGGCAAGTGCCATTGTTTGAGTACCCCTTGGACTGATCCCATCCTGTGCCCACCCCAGCTCCAGCCATCCTGCCAAACTGGCCTAGGTGTAGCACACCTTGGACTCCCTCTGGTCACACCCACTCTAGCTCCAGTCATCCCGACAAGGTGACCACAGCAAGGAGCACCCCAAGACTCTCCTGCAGCCCAGGCCCACTCTAGAACTAGCTGGTTGGCCAAAGCCACCCAGTACACACATGCAGTCTACACAGGGGAGGCTCCCAAAGAAGCCTACTCTTTTAAGACTGGGAGAGGTAGCTGTTTCACCTAATTCACAGAAACTAAACAGAAAGTCTAACAAAATGAAGAGACAAAGGGATATGTTCCAAACAAAAAACCAAAATAAAACTCCAGAAAAATATCCAAATGAAATGGAGATAAGTAATTTACCTAATAAAGAGTTCAAAGCAATGGTCATAAGGAGGCTCAGCAAACTTGGGAGAAGAATGGATGGGCTCCATTAGTACTTTGAGTTAGAAACTGTAAGAAAGAACCCATCAGAGCTGAAGAATACAGTAACTGATGTCGTGGGGAAGAATGTATAGCAGCCATAGTAACTTTAACAACAATGGGGCAGAAAGTGATTGAAGAATGGCTTTACTGCTTTCAGACAGACCACGAGAGTTGCAGTGTGCACGTACCATTTTTTACTGATTGCATGTACCGTGCAATCCCAAAATGAGCTAATCTAGAGAGAGTGAAACTCCTGAACTTCAACGTTAAGTGAAGACTTGGGTTTATGGGATACCAGATGGTGTAAAGTCCTGTGACAGCTCTTGATTAGTTTATATTGGAAACCACTGCTTTAGATGCTTCTAAATGTAGAGATAGCTTAAGGCTCTCTGTAGGCCATCATAAACATCGGAATTGATGCATTTAAAGGGTACCAACGAGGCTTCAATTTTAACAACATACATGGTGATTTTGTTCTCTAAGAAATCTCCAAAATATTATTGTCACAGCAGATGGTATGACTCTCAATATAAGAATTACTACATATACCAGGAAGAAAATTTGTTTTATTAATTGATAGTCTGATTAAGACTGATGCTGATTAAATGTATACTTTCAACAGTACCATGTGACTTGAATTTCTATGTAAAATATTATTTGGAAAAGTATTAGTTTGGCATGTGTTTTGTCTCCAGGTTATTTAGAATATTCATGATTCTTTTGAGGATTCTTCATATTATTTTATTCTAGATAGGAAGGAAAGCTCTCAGTTCATAGTTACTCAAAAGCAGATTGACGAACACTAATCTCTTATTGCCAGGCTCCATGTCAATTTGAATGATTAACCTAAGAGTTAAGAATGAATTTGCATTCAATGATATTGATGAACTTTATTCTTAACAGATTTCTTTTCTCATTAGGAAAATAATGCTCTGTTAGACAGGAAAAATAGATGGGAGGAGGAAAAGGAGTTGTCAGATTGTCCTTTAGCATAGGGAAATACACTCTGATTTAATCCATCCCAAGATTACCCAATTTCAGGCAGAATTCAAAGGCAAATGTACAAAAGAGGAAAACCATTCACCTAAGAGCCACTGACCTCACATAACACCTACCATCTGGGACTTCAGTGGTAAATTTTGGGAATCTGGTACTTCATATTCTTGTATGGTGGATTAAAAATGTCTACAAATTATTTGTCACTCTTTCTATTGAGAGGTTGACTAGATTTCCCCTTCCAATATGGCAGAAGTGGTGCTGTGCTAGCTCCAGGCCTAGCCTTTATGAAGACTGGACATTTCTGCTTTCTTAATCTTAGAATGTCACTTTCAGGATGCTCCTTAGACTCTGAACACCACACTGAGAACTCAGAACACAGAGAGCCTTCGTGAAGGAGCTCTGGTTGATAAGCTAGCCAGGTGAGCTGCTAGTTGGTGCCCGTGGGATGAGCCATCTCAATGGTCCAGTCTAAGCAAGCTCTCCTAGGACTAGAGTCCAGCCCACATTTCCTGGCACAAAAGAATCACTCAGTTGGGCCCAGTAAACCCACAGAGATGTGAAAGATAAAATGATTATTAAGCCATGAAAAAATAAATCAAAGCAAACTATAAATTTTGAAAGGTTGACAAAATCACAACTGCCACAATCAGTAAAACGACATATTTATTAACTACTTGGTACATCTCTAAAATATAATTTTTACACTATTTGTCATATGTATGATTGCCTTTTCATCTGACAATGCTTTTTTAAAACATTGTTTTCAATATTGAGAAGAGAAGTAAATTTATTATTGCTTGGTTAATCAAAATGTATTTATTGTCATTTTCATATCTCATTATTGGTAATCCCACGTTTGTAACTTCTGTAGTTGGTTGCTGGGGGTTCTTGACCAGGGCAAACCCTCAGGAAACTTCAGGCCTTCACTATTCGTTGGAACTACCTCTGATTCTACAACTGTTCCAGCTCAGCCAGGTCCTTGTTGCTGGTAACTCTCTCAACACCATCACCTCCTCATCTTGGGTCATTCTTTAGGGAGGAGGTTGCCATAGAACAAACAGCATCTAATTCACATTCTATTCCTTGGGGTCAAAGATAGAATCTGGTTGCTCAAAGAGATCTTCAGGGACAGGTTGTTGCTGGGAACTGAGTAGAGATAATGCTAGAAGCTTGTTGACCCTTCCTATTGCCCAGTACCTTAAAGGATAATCTCCAGGAAGTCAGGAGTGTCCCATAATTCTGGTGCTTGGCCAGGGTCATTGGTTCCTCCCAGTGTTTCAGAAAGAGAAGCCACTGAAACCTTGGGAAGTTCCCGTGCAAGGGAATGAGCTTCATTAGCTCCACAGTGAACTTGCCTCTAGTCTTAAAGGTTAGACTCAGGTTCCCTTAAATCTTTCCTACTTAAGATCAGTCTTGGTTGCTCTGTGGAGCCCAAGCCAACAGTTAAAATAGTAAAACATGTCCACTTGAAGGAAATGAGTGCTGGAGGTTACATGGAAACTAGTCAAGTCTGATAATGATGTCATTGCCTTTCTTCGGCTTCAGCCTAAACAATGTGGTCATTGACAACTCTCTGGCTGATCATTGCCACACTCTTTGTGTTTGTTCAGTTTCATACACATCTCACTCATTTCCGAATTCTGAACCAGATGAGAAATTACACACAGGAGTCTAAGACCAAAACATCCCTTTTATTCTACCAAGTATTTTGGGGAAGCAACCTTGGACTTGAGATCAAAAGGGGTCCTGTTTCCTTTTCCATGAATTGATTCACTCACACAGTCATAGGCAGAGAAGGCAGAGAACTCAGGTCTCTCTCCCACTGCTGCACAAGCTACTCACAGTGTGGAGTGAACAATACATGTGGCCTGTGGACAGACTGGATCTTAAGGAAAGGGCTTGCTCTGCCCTGCGCTCCATGTGCCAGTTTCACCAATCAAAAGACCACACCTTCTCTCTTGGGGAGAGGTAAATGCAGACCTTCACAACAAGATCACAAGATCTCTTCCCAATATTGCTGAGATGGAGGAAGATGGAGGAGTGTGGTGATGGGGAGGGAAAGGCTCCCCTAGAGTGGCAAAGGCCATGCAGGGTCCTAATTTATAAATTTTCTATCTCCTCTGCAGGAATCACACACATAGCCTGAATTAGTATGTGTTTTCTTGTCAGCAAATGCAGACTCTTTCTCTTTTTTCTTCAGAGACTGGGTGTGACAAAATCTGTTTGAGCTCCCCTTACCCCTTACGTCTAGGGGAGACACTTCTAGATCTCTGGATTGGGTTTTCTATTTTAATAACTTAGTTAAAAAAAACATCAGCAGACCTCTTTAAGGCTGCTGCCTTTCAGGATTTGTCACATTGGAACCACCATATTTATTTTGGCAGCCACTGCTTCTAGGACAATGCTGAGAGCTGTCTAATGCTTCCTGTTGCCTACTCTGCTTTCAAACTGAGCCATGCCTTCACGAAGAGAAGTACAGTTCCCAATTCCTGTAACTCATCTAGGAACCTCCAGTAGGCTCTTTGCACCGGGATGTTCTGAAGTTCACTTCAAAGGCTGACCAGCTCACTGGTATCCTCCTTTCCCTATTCTGCATCCCCACCCCAAATCTTTTTGGTGTGAATTTCAATGAATAGCCTTGCTTCAGATAAGTGATAACAACTGACAAGTTGATATTCCCACAACTGCACAAAACCTCTAGCAATAAAACCATGTGCATTATTTTCAGTTTCAAAAGTAAACTTTATATATGTCATCCTAGCTTCAGAATCCTGTGAAGAGATTATCATTACCGCCAATTTATTGATGATGAAACTATAATTTCACTTGGTCAAAGTTGTTTAAATTGCAAATGATGTAACTGTAATTGAAAGCAAAATATTTATGGTTCCAAAGACAATGATCCTTTTACTGTACTACCTAGATGTGATACGTATGATCTCCAGAACTTTGTACGTGAAATGGTAATATATACGAGAAAGAATATTTATTGTACCCTTTTTGTGATAAAAAATGTAGACCAAAAAACTAAATGTTTATCAACAAAGTATTTCTAATTAAAGTACAGATGTTCATGAAATTCTATAATGTTATCAGAATGTAAGGTGGATCTATATGGACCTAAACAGATATTTAGTGAAAAAGGAAATGACAGATGACTATGGAAAATAAGAAAATATCTTAAATGTATCTGTCTGTTATAATAATGGACACATGTCATTATACATTTGTCTAAACTCATAGCATGTACAAGAGTGAACTCTAATTCAAGAGTAAACCATGGACTTTGGAGTATACCTGGGAACTCTATACCTTATGCTCAATTTTTCTGTGAACCTAAAACTGCTCTAAAATATAAAGTTTTTTTTTAAAAAGTGTTTTCAAATATTTATATATCATATATCATTACATATATATCTATATAAAATGGACAATATTCTGGAAATATTTGTACCTATTTATAATTATTACTCTGGGATGTAGAATTCGGGGGGGATTTGGTATGGGTGTGTGTGTGGTTGGCATTCGCTTATTAGTATACTTCAAAATTGTGGTTAAAAAAATTGTGGTGAAGTAATGGTTGGTTTTTACTTTTTTAAACTTTTGAAGAATATGGCACATTCCTCATGGGCTTGTTGACATCTTTCAATATAGAAGGCTGAAGTGGGGTGAGCATAAGGAAGAGTCTCTAGATGTCAAAATGGAGAGAGAAATTTTTACAAGTGGCTTCCTTGTGTTCAGATCACAGGAATCTGTTTTCTTCTCTAAAACCTGAGGCCTTTCTATGACTTCCAGTCTTCTGGAATAATGTGATCTGAGACTATAGGGGACAGGGACTTTGCCCTGCCAGAAATTCTAGCAACTTAATTGGAGTCACAATGTGACATTTGCATATCAGATGATATCCTAGACCAAACTTAATTCTAAGAAACAGACATTCTAAATATCTTATAATCTCCCAAATTGTAATTTTCTAATTGTAATTTTACCCCCATTCTCCAATACATCCCTCGATCCAAACATGTAACAATCACCTTCATAAGATTGAGAGAGTAAAGTATGAAAACCACTTTTGTCCAGCAAATTCTTAATTTGTCCTTTAAAATTTCAAGGGGTTAATCAACAACTTCTTTTGGGGCCTTTTGCCAAAAATCAGCAGCCCTGACCTTATACACCTGATAGCAAAAAGCACACACACATTACCTTTTCCACCACTGTCTTGTTTAACCTGGAGACTCTGACCTGGGCCATGGCAGTGAAAGCACCAACTGGACCTCCAGGCAATTCCTGAGAATCAGACTCGTTTATACGGGTATTCTAACTCAAACAGCCGGGCAGTAAATGAGCAAAGGAAAACCATGTTGGAGATGAAAGGTTAAAGTCATCAGGTCTTCAGAGTCAACATAAGGATGAGGAAATAGTTTGTATTCTTAATATCTCTTATCATAAATATTAGACGTGTGTCTGCCTCTCAGTATCATAATAATGAACATTTAAAATTACATTGTGGATCTTTTTTTCTTGAGCTGAATCACATAACATTTATTCATCTTTTAAGATTTAGTTTAGGGAGCTTCCCTGGTGGCACAGTGGTTAAGAATCCGCCTGCCAATGCAGGGGACACGTGTTAGAGCCCTGGTCTGGGAAGATCCCACAGGCCACGGAGCAACTAAGCCTGTGTGCCACAAATACTGAGCCTGCACTCTAGAGCCCACAAAGCACAACTATTGAGCCCATGTGCCACAACTACTGAAGCCCGTGTGCCTAGAGCCTGTGCTCCACAACAAGAGAAGCCACTGCGATAAGACTGCTCACCACAGTGAAGAGTAGCCCCTGCTCGCTGCATCTATAGAAAGCCCGCACGCAGCAACGAAGACCCAATAAATAAATAAATAGATAAATAAATTTAAAAAAAGATTTAGTTTAGGCATCACAGTCGAACAGAAGAGGTTAGAGCTGCTCTTAATAATGATTTCCTTGTACATAATTCCCTTGAAGGGCTTTCACATTGTTTTACCCTTTCTCTCCATGTTGTCTTCCCACTGATTTATGAAATCTTTTAAAAATGCATATTTTGTATTTACCTGTTTATTTCTAGATCTTACCAGACAGATCAGAAGCATTATATACTCAAGAAATATTTTGACAAATGAATCTGTGAGTAAATAAATAAACGAAATCTTCCCCAATACCACCCTACTTTCTTGTGTCAAAAAATTCTTTGGTCTCTTCCCACAAGGTTTTCCTCCAAATAATTTCTTTTATAGTCGTTTCACTGATCCCACAGAGTTTAAGCACACTGTCTTTAACCTCAGTCATATTTTTTTACTATAATCCCAAATTGTCTTCTTTGTCTTTGAGGTAAAGTTTGGAAGGTATGTCATTCTGGAGATCCCTGGGATTCTCTTGTGCTAGTTTTCTACTTTGAGACATTCTACCAGTTTTTATAACAATGAATTATATTGTCAATATTAACTCATTTCTTTGAAAAGTTCCTGTTCTGTGATTCAATGCCAGAAATGGAAATCATAAATCAGTTGCAAATTTTCGTAAATATTGATGAATGAAATACTGGACAGTTTTATGCTGAACTCCAACGTTCATTTGTATCCCTTGTGACCTTGGATGGTAATATTCTTACGAATATATTTTCCACTATTAGTCTGTTGCAGACTTGGTATTTGTTGGGCTCATTTCAATTTATTATTCAAATGCAAATTGGAGCTACAGAATTTTGCATGACTTATAGCTAATGTTCCAAATAATGTTTGCTTTCATTTTACAAAGCTACAGCACAAGGGGATTTAGTGTGACAGTCGAATGCAAAGCTCCATCATTCATAGTAAAAAGAGAGATGTTCTTTGATTCTGTCCTTTCTGCAAACCTTCAATGTCAGCCACCAATTATCATTTTCTAACTTGCCAGGATTATTCCAGCTTTGCTCTGATGCACACACCATCCTTCTGCATTTAGCAGAGTTGGCTCTGAGCACTCCAGATGGACCACCAATATCCCAGGAGCTATTCTTCTGGGGGTGGGGTGGGAGAAGATGTTTCTGTGTAGTACAGTTCTACATGTGACCGCCAATCTGTGATTTTGCTACTCCTTGTCAAAGATAGCGTTCTCACTATTTCCACCCTTCTGCCGGAAATGTATTTGTTACATTTGTCATCTCACTTGGCAAACAAAAATGTCTCATCTGAATAAGACTGGTATCATATACAGTACAATGGCAAGAGAGTGGAAGTTAAAACACAAAACGCAACAAAACTGAGTATTTTGGGTCTAGTAGCAAACCTCCCTTACTTTTAGCACTTTTTCCTCTCTACAATATAAACAATGAAAACCCCGAAAGCCAAATACCTGGAGTTGTTACTTTTTGCTGAGTAGAAATGTAGTATCCCAGTTAGAGATGACACTTCATGCTCACCTTACCAGAAAAAACACATTTTCAAGTTGAATAGGTCAACATTTAAAAGGGTGAAAATATGGCATCTTAATTCCTCTAATGAACAGAAAGCTCAAATCAGCAACATATGGTAAGCTAGAGGAAGTTTTGTGACTATGGCAACCTTCTCAATGTGACTTTACTCCTCCATCTGTATCAGCAATATATTTGAAGGTGGGTACTACTTTTTGATTCTTCAGTTCCAAATTATCTGCTTCATTTTATTGACATTGTTGGCTGAGAAACCCTTTTGTATATATTTCACTGTTAGAATGAAAATTTACTGAGGTCAGTAATTTATATTAAGTCTGTGCTTCTCTTTGTAATTGTTCCTCTGAAGCAGAGAAAAGCAGCAATACAGTTGTAGCTACATAATGGAAATATTATGGGATTCAAGCCCAGGGGACTCATGAGAGAATAAGGGCCACATAATTTTCAGTGTTAGGGATGATCTCAGAAAGACTTCTCCCAGACCTGCCTGTTAAGATGATTGGTACTTGTTTATAATTGCTTTTTCCTTGAGTCCTTCTTTCCTTCCTTCTTTCCTATCTTCTTTCCTCCCCTCCTTCCTTCCTTCCTTTCAACAAATATTTTTTGAGCATCTGGTATATGGCAGCCACTATGCAAGTAACTGATGAACAACACATGGCCCTTAGCTTAATTTTACTTAGTAGAGTTTCCCAGTGTAATTTGACCAAAACCCAGAAGGGAACATTTAGGGAAAGACTACTGATTCATGGCAAAATTGCTATGCTTATATATTAAAAATGTATATGGACAAAGGACATGGATAGACTATACCTCAAATGGATAAAAGTTTGAAGCAAACTTCTGACATAATTTGATCAGTAATACACAAAAAAATGAAAATTAAAGCAAAATACCCCATTTCACACATATTAAGTTTAAAATGCTATATATGAATCTATGCTATATAAAATATATAATGTGTCATCTATATATATAAAACATCTATATGTAAAAATAGCTATGCTTATATATTAAAAATGTATATGGACAAAGGACATGGATAGACTATACCTCAAATGGATAAAAGTTTGAAGCAAACTTCTGACATAATTTGATCAGTGAAATGAATGAAAATGAAATGAAAATTAAAGCAAAATACCCCATTTCACACATATTAAGTTTAAAATGCTATATATGAATCTATGCTATATAAAATATATAATGTGTCATCTATATATATAAAACATCTATATGCCCCAATGAATATGAGAGATTATAAAATTGCTCAATTTCCACTGTGGATGGAAAAATAAGTAAAAATCTTTTTATGAAAAATGGACAACATTCATGAAGAAAAATTAAGGGCTTATGGATATAATTCCATGCACTGACATTTACCCGTAGGGGAAAAAAATCTAAAGAAAAATTGGCTATGTATATAAAGATGTTCAATGGATTTTTGCTTATAATACTAAAAAAAACTTAATGCAGCCCAGAAGTCCACTACTGAGGAAAGGTTAAGTCAATTATACTTTAACTAGATGGAATAATGTACAGATGGAAGATGATGATTATAAATATTGACTATATTTGTATTGAAAAATGCTTATTTCTATGTGGGAAGAGCAGAATATATGTTGAATTCAGTTAAAGAATTATAGTAAACATAGGTGATACATGGAAAAATGAAAGAATGTGACATCCTGGGATGGCAGGATTGTGGGTGATTTTAAAGAATGCTATGATTGCAGTTTTAATGTTTTTATAGGCTTCGTAATGGGACCACATTTTATGATCACAATCAGTATTGCATATTCAGGGGAAACTAATGTGGCTTCTTTGTTCCATTTTCTTTACTTAAGGTTAAGTTCACATACAACAAAATCTACCCTTAGAGCAAACAGTTCAGAAAGTTAAAAAAATGTAAATTGAAAAAGGAAAAGATAGGAAATAAAATAAAGTTCTATCCCCCCAAATTCTATCATGTCCTTAAGAGTCAACTGCTACTCCCATGCCCATCTTTGGACTTTATTCCCCCATAGTTTTCCTTCTGAAAGGACGTTATATAGGTGGAATTATAGAATATGTAGCTTTTTGAGTCTTGCTTATTTCACTCAGCATAATGCATTTATGATTTTAAAATGCTATTGTGTGTATTAGTAGTTCTTTCCTTCTTATTGCTTATTGGTTTCCCATTGTATAAATGTACCACCATTATTTTATCCATTCTCCGGGGGAGGGTCATTTGGGTTGGATGTAGTTTAAGACAATTACAAATAAAGTTGCTATAAAAACATTTATGTATAGATTTTCTTTTTGTATTTTCATTGTTTTGAGATATTATTAAATTCACATGAATTTGTAGGAAATAATGAAGAGATCTTCAGTTTTCCCTAATGGTAACATTTTGCAAAACTATAGTACAATAGCACAACCGATATTTTGACAATGACTTGGGGTCCTATTTAAATCTTTTAACAGGCAGTTACCCTGTTGTGTTTAACATGTTAAGTCCTGGCCTATTGTGGACTGTGTTTCCAAAGGCAGTGTAATTTATAGAGCCTTTGACATGTTGTTTTGGTCTGCTTGGTTTATTTATTGCCACTGGGACTCCTACTAATTCTTGTTGGTGCTTCTTCCAGAGACAGAAGGGCTTTCCCCAGGCAAGGGCACTCGATTTTTCTGGATGGGCAAGAGGGATCTCATGCCCATGGAGTCCTCCAGGACCTGGCTGCTTGATGTGACTGGTACCTTCCTGACTATTCTGCCCATCTACTCCATTATGTATAAGTTTTTTTGTGGAAAAATGTTTTCATTTCACTCGGTAAATACCAAGGAGTAAGATTGCTGGGTCATATGGTAAATGTATGCTTAATTTTATAAGAAACTACCAAAATATTTTCAAAAATGATTTACCATTATTTCATTTCTACCAGAAAGATATAGTTCTAGTGGCTCTGCAACCTCACCAGCACTTTATATCTATTGTAGTTTAGCCATTATAATATGAGTGTAGCGGTATCACAGTTTTTTTTCTTTTTTTTTTTTTTTTTGCGGTACGCGGGCCTCTCACTGTTGTGGACTCTCCCGTTGCGGAGCACAGGCTCCAGACGCACAGGCTTAGCGGCCATGGCTCACGGGCCTAGCCGCTCTGTGACATGTGGGATCTTCCCGGACCGGGGCACGAACCTGCGTCCCCTGCATCAGCAGGCAGACTCCCAACCACTGTGCCATCAGGGAAGCCCACAGTTTGGTTTCAATTTGCCTTTTTCTATTTACTAATGTTATTGAGCGTCATTTAAAGTGCTTATTTCACATCCTTATATCTTCTTTGGTGAAATTTCTATTCAAATTATTTACCCATTTTGTTTCTTATTATTGACTTTTTTTTTTTTTTGCGGTACGCGGGCCTCTCACTGTTGTGGCCTCTCCCGGTGCAGAGCACAGGCTCTGGATGGGCAGGTTCAGCGGCCATGGCTCACGGGCCCAGCCGCTCCACGGCATGCGGCATCTTCCCGGACCGGGGCACGAACCTGCGTCCCCTGCATCAGCAGGCAGACTCCCAACCACCGCGCCACCAGGGAAGCCCTTATTATTGACTTTTAAGAGTTCTTAATCTATTTTGGATATAAGCCCTTTATCAGTTTGTATCAGTGGTCTGCAAATATTTTCTCTAGTTTATGGCCTGTCTTTTTATTGTTTAACCTTGTCTTTTGAAGAGCAGATGTTTTAAAGTTTGATGAAATTCAATTTATCAATCTGTTCTTTAATGGGTCTTTTCTATGATCAATTTTTATTTGATTTTTTATATAAGGTAAGATGTTTAAATGAAGGTCCTATATTGTTTTGCCTATGAATAGGCTATTTTTCCAGCACTATTTATTGAAAAAAGCTATTCCTTCTCCATTGAATTTCCTTGCATGCTTACTGATAATTAATTGAACATATATGTGTAAATCTATTTCTATTTCTGAACTCTCCATTTAATTCCATTGGTCCATAGGTTTATCTTTATTCTAACACAAAACTATTCTGACTGCTGTTATACAGTTAGAAATCAGTTATTGTAAACCTGAAACTTTGTTTTGTTTTTTTAAGTTTTTTGGCTAATTTAGTTTATTTGTTTTTAAAAATCATCTTGTCAATTTCTACAACAACAACAAAATAGCCTGCTGAGATATCTCATGGTATTGTCCAAGGACACACACAGCCCCAGGATTAGAGGGTTATTTTTTTGTTTCCTTTCCCCAGCTGCAGTGGTTCTTCAGCTCTAAAGGCAACAGGCTTTACTGCCCTAAACCCAGATGTCTAAGCCTTTTTCCATAGGAGAGATAGATGAGAAGAGTCTGGGGAAAGACTTTGTGCTTTTTCTACAGCACTGCTGTTATCTTCTTTAACACCCTCACAGTGAAGGAGGTTTTCTCAGGCCTTGTCATTGCTACCCAGTCTTCCTTGTAAGCATCATTTGAAGTCTTTGAAGAATCTTTGAACTGATGTGAACTCTCCCTTGTGTTTTGGCCCCCAGGGATTCTGTATTCTCATTCCTGCCTACAGTTGGCCTTTAGAAATGGGTTAACAATTTTACCTTAATTCTTCTTACCATCTTCTTTGGCAACAGGTAGATTGTCCCCTGGGTAAACAAGTGTTCCTATACTGTTTCTTCTTGGAGGCAACTTTTCTCCTTAGATTTCAGGTCAGCTGTTTGTTCTGAGACCACAGCTCTCTGATGGGTTCAAGAAAGCTGTGGATTTGTTGATTACCTGAGATTTTGGTTATTTTTGTTATAATGGTAGAAGCAATGCACTTTTCAGCTTTCTGCATCTTAAACAGGTCACCAATCTCTCTGGTTTGTTCTAGAATAAGGCAAAATGTTTGAGTAGAATTTCAGCTTTCACTTGAATGTGATTTTGGGGTTAACCTGTCTAGCCAGATTGATTTGAATCATGGACAAAATCATAGCTACACACAATTTGTCCATAGCTTTATAATACTAATGGCAAGAGTGAGTCATATCTTTAGTTGCTTTGGTCAGTTATGCATAAACATATGGCCAAAGTGAAACTACCTATAGATAGGGTTAGAGGATACTATTACTGACAATTACAGGGTGAGAAACTACTGTTTCCTTATCTCCTACAGGTTAATATTTTGCATACATTAGCCCTAATTTTTGCAACACTGCTTTCGGGTAAAGGTTATGGCCTGCCTTCTACAGATGAGAAAACTCAATCTAAGGAAGATTAAATTATATCCTCAGGTTCCAGAGGCAGTAAGAGGCAGAGTCATAATTTAACTGTAAGTTTAGCTCCAAAACAAGACTTTTTTTCTTTCTCTTCAACATTTGTGTAACCTCAGATTTCACTGTATTTATACATTTTTTTGACACTTGGAGGGACCATTGGAGTTTAATTTCTTTGGCTAGATTTAAAAGAAAAAAAACAACAGCAACAAATAAGTTGCCATTCGGTCTCCCGGAACCTAAGGATTCCAAAGGGGGAGGTGATGGTTAGAGTTCTGCAATGATCAGGTTTTACCTTAATGCTCAGGGATTTTTTTGTTCATAATAAAGATTTGTTTCTCTGCATGATATTTATCTCTGGCAGCACTTGACCTATTTTCCACATTGGAACTGGTTTTAATCCTTAATTTTCAATCTGTTGAAATGTGATAGAAGATTTAATATGGATTAGGTGATATTACCAGTTTAAAATAAGTATATAGATATACTTTTAGTGAATAGTCAGAGTGAGTTTGCCATGAAGTTAATAAATAGGAAGCTGTAGGGCTCCTTACTAGCTCCTTCCTTGGCCTAACTCTGTGTCTGTAATATTGCATTTATTAGAGCCCACCCCCAGCCCCAATTGTATAAATTTTAGTCTCTACAAAACTGATTCCTTCTTCCTTGGGCACAATTTTTAATCTTTCAAAGTTTTAGGTGTTTGCTACAGTTTGGCTGAGAAAGGTTTGAGACATAGTTTTATTTTGCTTCTGCTAATTATAAAAGCTCACAGAAATCAGACTGCTCTTTAATTTAAAGGAGACAGTATTCCAACAGGCTATCGTTTGCAACAACAAAGCACTTCTGAAAAATGAATTTTGGCAAATAAATGCAAATATATTTTTTAGATAATTACCTATCTTGGTTCCACATTGAAAGTTTTGTGTTGCAAAAATTAAGTCAAACATCAAGAAATGTTCTGGTATATTGCTTTAGAGATAATATAGGAAATGAGCTCAAGAAAATCATCTGAATATAGAGGAATAAAAAACATAAATGAGCATCTTTTTAAGATTCTGAGTAAATGTGAATGCAATAAACTATTTTTAGGTTTCATCTTTGCTGAAGGCTTTTCTTTATGACTGATAATTTTGGGAAAATATGCTGTACAATTGATCAAAACCTATCATAAAAGTAATTGTTGCACATTAATTTGGGTAATTCTCAAGCCTATTTCTGACAATTTAAAAGACAGTTATGATGTTCAAGACTTCAATTTACAATCTTGTTTGCAAGTACAATTCATTTTAAAGTACAAATTAAAATTCTAACTGTATTAGATAAGAATCACCAACTTAAATTTTATATGCTGAATGAAATGTGTCTGTTTTGAAAGTCAAAATCACTTTACTCACTATGCATTTTAAATGATGAGTTTTCTCCTCCTGAGACATATTTGGTTCTATAATTTTAATGATATTGACCATATTTAGATGATTTTTTGATTTATTAAGCATACCATTCCAGCTATTTGTACGTATAAATCATCATACTATTCATTACATTCTTGGACTTCAGGATGAAAAAGAAAAAAAAAAGAAATAGGGAGTCCATAAAGCAAAAACATTCTTTTTTAAAAAAAAATATTTATTTTTGGCTGCGTTGGGTCTTCGTTGCTCTGCGTGGGCATTCTCTAGTTGCGGTGAGCGAGCGGGAGGCTACTCTTCATTGTGCTGCACGGGCTTCTCATCGGTGGCTTCTCTTGTTGTGGAGCACGGGCTCTAGGCATGCAGGCTTCAGTAGCTGTGGTGGGCGAGCTCAGTAGTTGTGCACGGGCTTAGTCGCTCAGCAGCATGTGGGATCTTCCCGGATCACAGCTCGAACCCGTGTCCCCTGAACTGGCAGGCAGATTCTTAACCACTGCACCACCAGGGAAGTCCCTGTAAAAACGTTCTGAATTAAAAAGTATATTGCTACTCTCATTATTTATCACCATAGTTTTATTTGTGGTAGATAATGAGAGTAATCACCCTCAAAGGAGAAGTTGGAGGATTATTCTAGTTTGGGATTTTACCCCAACATATATGACTTTATTTATAATTGGTTTTATTCAAAAATTAATTAACCAAGATTATCTTATGCATTTTAAGTGACATTGTAAGTAATAATGACCGACTGGTTCTTGATAATGACTATAAGATGGAAATTTAAGGAACCATATTAATGCATTTCCACTTGCTCGACAGAGGTGTATGAGTGTGTGTGTGCATGTATGTGTATGTGTGTGTGTGTGTGTATGTCATGTGTTTCAATCATTCAGATGAGAGTCTTTGTCTTCCTGACTCTTTAAGTGTTGGGTTTCAGTTTTTAAGAAAAAAGCATGCAGATTTATGAATTACCTCCCTTAATTAAGTGACTACATTTCAACAAAACTAGAAAGTTAGTTTAACGTACTTAATTTTCACTCTTAATCCTTTTTAGAGGTGGTTTAATATTGGAGCTATATAAACCTCCACGTGCTTTGATTGTTTTCAAAATATAGATATTCCAATGAAAAAGCAAACTATTTTATGGCTCTGTGTCCTCTATCTCTGAAATTGTAGAAAGTAACACTCTTGTTAGCTCTCCCAGCTCAGCTATCGAAAGTGTCTGGCTGGGCTTCCCTGGTGGCGCAGTGGTTGGGAGTCAGCCTGCTATGTAGGGGGCGCGGGTTCGAGCCCTGGTCTGGGAGGATCCCACATGCTGCGGAGCAACTAGCCCCGTGAGCCACAACTACTGAGCATGCGCTTCTGGAGCCTGTGCTCCGCAGCAAGAGAGGCCGCGACAGTGAGAGACCCGCGCACCGTGATGAAGAGTGGCCCCCGCTCTCCACAACTAGAGAAAGCCCTCGCATAGAAACGAAGACTCAACACAGCCATAAATAAGAATCTTAGAGTTGGAATACATTCTACAGGCTTTCAGTTCACATGGTATCATCACGTGGCCATTTTCTCCTGTGTGGCTGATGTGTGAACAGGCAGAGGTTCTGTTTGACTATACTTAACCAGTGAACGTGGAAAAATGACCCCTCCCCCTCTTCTTCTTGGCCTTCAGTATTTCCGTGAAAGTATATGATTCTTGGGGTCGTTTTGCAACTATGAGTAGAAAATTTAAAACAATCATAGAGATCTGGTGAAGTATCTCATCCTGAAAATGACTACCAGGGGCTATCTTGTTATTGATATATTGGAAGTTCGTTTATGCAAGTAGTCTGATGCTTTCTAGCTAAACACAACTTAAATGATAGAACCTTCTCTTGTTCAGTGTAAATATTCTCAGAGCTTAAAGTTTTTCATATCCCATGGGTTCTATATCCTCGTTGTATTAGTCAGGGTTCTCTAGAGAAGCAGACCAGTAAGATACACATGTAGAGATATGCAGAAAGATATTTATTATGAGGGATTGGCACACAGTTATGGAGGCAGAGAAGTTCCACCATCTGCTGTCCACAAGCTGGAGGCCCAGGAATGGTGGCGTCATAGCTCTAGTCCAAATCTGAGAACCAATGGTGTATGTCCCAATCTGAGTCCAATGGCCTAAGAACCAGGAATATCTGAGAGCAAGAGAAGATGGATTGTCTAGTTTAAGCAGAGAGCAAGTTTGCCCTTCTTCTGCCTTTTGTTTCCTATTCAGAACCTAAGTGGACTGGATGAAGCCCAGTTGCATTGGTGAATAGGATCTTTTCTACTTAGTCTAACAATTCAAATGCTAAGTTCCTTTGGAAACACCCTCACAGATATACCCAGAAATAATATGTTACCACCTATCTGGGCACCCATTAGTCCAGTCAAGTTGATATGTAAAATTAACTACCACTTTGATTATTCTACTTCAGAGCCACACTGGTTATTAATTTTCCTCATGAAATGTGGTACCCAAAATGCAAGATTATACCCAGACAGGATGACCAGGGCTGCTTGAGAGGATCTTTATGTTTTTGCCAGTGCCCTATAAAATTAAATTAGCATTCTAGGTAATTCCAATAAGCCGTTTGTTCTGATGTTGTTGTTTAGTAACAAAAAAACAAACATAAAAAATAACACAACAGGTCTCCATTTTTCATCCACTGTGAGGCCAGACATTTGCCTTCTTATATACTGTTTAAAATAAATGCACAGCACTTGAATAATTTTCTCTGAAACAGTTCAAACAAATAATTCAAATAAAGGTAAACTGAGTACAAAAGAAAGTGTCCTTTTATTCCCATTGCTCAAACATACATCGTTCTCAAGAATTAAAAAATTATGGCAAATTCTTTCAGAATTTTTTCAAAGCATTTGTTTTCATTAAGAATTATTTACATGGTATGTGTTTTATGCAACTTTTTATTTTTCACTTGCAATTTATATTGATAAATTTTTCATATTGATGATTGCCATTTAGATCTAGACATATTTTTAACTGCTGCTAGTATTCCATATGAATGTTTCAAAATACATTTAACTACTTCATTATTAGTAGATATTTCAATGTTTTCTGATTTTTTTGATTACAGTGAAACATTGAACAATGCTATCCATTTTCTTTGTGTACCTGGATGGGTATTTTTTTAATAGGTAAATTAAAAAATAATTGAGTCAAAGAATCTGTGCTTTTAAACTTTGGATTTGTATCAGTCATAGTTCAGTCAGGAAAACACAAGTACCACAATCATTATGAAAATAAGGGGCTTATTATAGTGATAACAGCTTAAATCAATATGGGTTGGAATTTTATTTTACGGTCAGTTAAGATTTGTTCTTCAGGAAAATGAATTGTGTTAGCAGTGTTTAAGGTTAATGGGATGGAGAACATATATAGGAATAATTAAAGGTGCTTGAAAAACAGAACTAGGACTTGATATGTTAAATTTAAATTTTTGAAAGAAAATATATATCACAATGGCTAGCTGTGGCTAAAAAATAGATTTTGAACAAAGAATTATATAAAAATATATTAAGTGGATTAATCATGAACAAAAGCACAGAGCCTGGAATGCAGTGGGTATAATCAGGGATTAGAAATTATTCCACTTTGGATGGAGCATTGATCGTTTGGATAGAAACAGTAGAATATAAATCTGAAAATGGGCTCATATCATGAAGGATGAGGTAGAAGGCTAATTCTGTTTTCAGGCATAAGAAACAGGGTGGAGCAGTAGCAGTAATGGCAATGAAAAGGCTGGAGCCAATTTGAGATTGCAGAGGTCAAATCTACAGAGTTTAACATGTGAAGGAAGTCAGAGTGTGAAAGAAGAGTCACATTTTTCTGTGCATCTGCTGATGCAAATTTGCCTTAGCCAATAGTGGTCAGCCCGTAAGTGAGCATCTTAAAACATTACAAACGATTACCTTCTGTTTATAAGTCTGCAGGTGCTATCAAAATAGTTGAGCAGAAACCAAATCAGAAATAAGGGTTAAGAACTTTATCTGTTGTCCAGACATCTGTACCCTCATCAAGCTGTCAGAGGAAATGCTGCCTTGAAAGCCAAAGTCACCCAGGGGGCTAATCAGCTTAAACACATGACAAAAGTCATAGACAGTTCCAAAGTGTTAACGACATTAACTAATAGTGCCGCCTGCCAAGGAGCTGCACATCACTGCCAAAGTAAAAAGAATGGTTCCCTCTGCCGAGCTCTTGGAATTCTTTTCCTTTTTTTTTTTTTTTTTTTTGCCTTTTTCCGTTATACTTGGAGAAGATAGTAGTAGAGAGGAACTTATGAACACTCTATCCGGTGAGAAAGCCGAGTTCACAAAGTTTGGCGGGTTTAGGTACCAAGGAAAGATGGGTAAAAAGCAAGTCAATGAGTATTTGGGGATATAATGCTGCTTCACAAATGTTTTCCCAGCCCCAGCTCACTGTTTTAGTTTGCCTTCTTTTCCATGGCTGGCAGTGTGAGGAATGAATGATCATTCAAAAATTATTTAAGGATCACTCTTCTCTCTGATTTCTGATCTCTCTGATGTTCATATGACAAGCTCATAGAGGTCTTGTGTGGCTGGATTTCCCTCTATCATGTTTTAATGTGAAAATGGTAAAAAGCAAGCACAAATTGACATGTGTGTGAGTCATTACTGTGGAGCTATTATTCCCTTGTCTTCTTGTCAGTCTGTTCACTAGTGTCCCTGGTTAAATTTTACTTAATTTCCCACACTTCTCAGTTGACAGGAACAATGAAGTCATGACACTGTAATCTCGATTTTCCCGAACATGACATTTTGTGTTGGTAACTTTTATTAGTTGCTCTGTCTGAAGCACTTTCTATTCACAGTATCAGCATGGTTCATCTTATGTCTTTGTCCTTCTGTGAACTCTTATTTGGCCATTTAACAACTTTAAAATGTGCTCTTGAGAGATCTTTCTGTCCTTTTTGATGTAAAATTACCTTAAGGTTAGTCTTTATTTTTACATAGGTTTGTAGATCATATTTCCCATTTACAGTTCAAATACATGTTTTTCCAGTTTGCTAATAGAATATAGTCGAGAATGGTATTATAATGTGCCTTGTGGTCTTTGTGAACACCATTCACTCATTTATTCTCTTCTATTTATTTAACAAGAATTCATTTAGTGCCTAATATGTGTCGTGGACCGTTCTAGGCACTCGAGATTTGGACAGCAAACAAAATAGACCAAAAATAAGCCCTTCTCTCGGAGGTCTCAGTTCTCATGGAGAGAGAGATGGTAAGTGAAATATAATACATCAGATGGTTGTAAGTGCTGTGGAAGGGGTTCAGTGAATGCCAAGAGAAGTCAGAAGGGGATTGTGATTTTAAAAAGGTAGTCGGGGCTTCCCTGGTGGCGCAGTGGTTGAGAGTCCGCCTGCCGATGCAGAGGACACGGGTTCGTGCCCCGGTCAGGGAAGATCCCACATGCCACGGAGCAGCTGGGCCCGTGAGCCATGGCCACTGAGCCTGTGTGCCCGGAGCCTGTGCTCTGCAACGGGAGAGGCCACAACAGTGAGAGGCCCGCGTACCGCAAAATAAATAAATAAATAAATAAAAATAAATAAATAAAATAAAAAGGTAGTCGGAGAAAGTCTCATTTAGAAAATTGTATTTGAGCAAAAACCTCAAAGAGGTGAAAGATTCAGCCATGTGATCACAAGCTAAGAGCATTTCAATGTGAAGAAATAGCAAATGCAGGGGCCCTGAGGAGGGAGAGTGTGTTCAGGGGACCACGGGGAGGTGAGTATAGCTCTGTTGGGGGAAGGAGGGAGGGGTAGAAGATGAGATCAGAGAGAGAAGGGGTAGACGGTGTGGAGCAGACTGGGAAGAGCTTTTATTCTGCCTTTCAGGATGAGGGAGAAAACGTTCGAGGTATTCAAGCCAGAGGAGTGACATGATCAGAGTTATGTTTCAAAGGATCATTTTGGCTGCTGAGTTGACAGTAGCTATAGATTTGCAATGGTGAAAGCAGGGAGAGCAATTAGAATGATCTCTGTGCTCTCGTTCTAACATGGGACCTCCTCTGGATTCACAAAATTAGTCTGGCTCTAAAATTTTTGGAAGTGTCATAAAATTTGAATGTATATTTTACTTAAAAGAAAGTATAGCAGAACAACTTAGGACTTAAAATCAGAAAGCCAGAGATTGAATCATAATTCCATAAAAAGCTGTGTTTTTGACCCTGGGCAAGTTATCTAACTTCTTAGTCTGGTTTCTTCTGGTAACATTTCCTTTTTACATTATGGAGACTGAATGAGATAACCCATGTAATGTTCTTTGCATGGTGCCTGCAAATAATAAGCACTCATTAAATGTTGTCTGTCATTATTGCTTTTTTTTTTTTTTTTTTTTGCGGTACGCGGGCCTCTCACTGTTGTGGCCTCTCCCGTTGCGGAGCACAGGCTCCGGATGCGCAGGCCCAGCGGCCATGGCTCACGGGCCCAGCTGCTCCGTGGCATGTGGGATCTTCCCTGACCGGGGCACGAACCCGTGTCCCCCGCATCGGCAGGCGGACTCCCAACCACTGCGCCGCCAGGGAAGCCCCATTATTGCTTTTTATTTTACTATTACATTTTCATATCATCATTTATGAAAGAATGCACAATATTACATTGTTGCTAGTTATTGCAAAGGAAATCATGAGCCCCCATTTCAGTCAGTTTTGTAAATAGTGCACTTTTCCCTTAAAGGGTATTGAAGGGCACGAAGGAATCTCCTTGGCTGGAAGTTTCAAGAGTAGGATAGATTCTCATCTGTCAGCTGGTGGCCATACACCATTCTTAAAGCTCTGATTCTGCTTGAAAACAGCTTAAGGTACCAGATTAGTCCTACAAAGCCATTTTATCTTCTTGCTGCGAGTGGATAATAAGCTGAGTCAAGTGCCTCTGAACGTCAGTTTCACTCATCCCTCTCTCTGCACTTGGCCACAACAGGGATGCGTGGGGAAAAACATGTGCTTAGACAGGAAACATTTTTGTATATATTAACATGCCTTAAACATTTGACTGTTTAAGATCCATACCAGCCTGAGAACGTTTGGGAGAAATAGGGTTTAGATTCAAATGCTATGTTTTTAAAGCAAGATGAAGGGGAGAAATGAATCTATCTGAGTAATGCAGACACAATTTTAAATGTCTGGAACTATCAAGAAAATCAAGCAGTCTTATTCTGCCATTCCAATGTGTGGATTTAGAGAAGGTAGAGAGACAATGGATCCCTTGGAAAAGGAGGAAGAAGCTCATGATATTTAGATCTAGTGCATGCTATTATCCTAGCCCAAAGTATTTCCATTCAAAAGTAAGCTACCAGAGAGACTCAGGACTGTTAAAATGTTTGTGGGAATTATTTTCTTGGGGTCTTTTGAGCTCTTTTTGTTGAGAGCAGTAATTTGTGGGATGCCCATTTGGAGAGCTAGGACTGTGCTCTCTTTTAGAGTAGGGTTTGACACTAGACAGTTAAGAGGCTAAAATAAGACCTGGAAGAAAAGCTGGGAACCATTTTGTCTTTTTACAAGGCTTGCTTAGGTCAGAGGCTCTGCGGGAGAAAGGTGAGAGTATAAAAACTTATGTCTTGGGTTATTCTGGAGAGTCATAATTTCAGCTACTCCACCGCATTGTTTCAGAATAGGTGTGGTTTAAGTTTGGAGAATGCAGTCATGTTAGGTAGAATTACCGATTCCATTATGGTACCAGGTCAGAAGGAAAGGGTGCGCATAGGCTGCAGTGGTGCTTTGGTCTGTATGTGGCAGCGGTGACAGTACAGAATGGGATTAAGAACATTGGTTCTGGTGTTAACCACAATGGGCTCAGGTTCTGCCCAGCCACTTCCTAGCAGTCTGATCCTGGGTAATTTTCTTCCTTTTTCTAAGTTGTAGACATAAAGTGGAGAAATGATGGTACTTCTTATTTTTAATAGGGGTTAAATAAGATAGCACATTTTACAGACAGAATAACGTCTGGCATGGGATAGGTGCTGATGGTGTCACCATATCATCATCATCATCACCATCATCAGGGAGTAAGGATTCATAAATTCTACAGGAGCAATGGAATTTTACTGGGAGATTAATCTGAGAAGAAAGGGAATCTGAACTCTTTACAATATGAAATTCATGAAATATTTGAAATATTCCATTGCAATTGGAATCTTTCAGTGACAAAAGTCATTGTGAGCTTGATTAGTTTCTTAACTAGCTTTTATTTTCTACATGGATTGACCTACCAATCTGTGTTGCTATTTTTAAATTTAGTAAATGGTGTACTCTGTTGTTTGAACTTGACGTGGAATTTGTAAAATATCTAAGTTGTAGTATTCCCCAAATTTTATTGATCAGATATAAAAATGCTTTCCAAATTCATCATATGTTTTGCTATGGAAATACAAAGAGTAAGTAAGGTCCTCTGCTCATACAGGGCTTACCATCTAGAAGAGGTACAGATATAAACAATACCACAAATACCACTTCAGGGTATTAAGTGCTAAAATAGATGTATGAGCAAACTTTGCGATCACATAGAGGATACATCAAGTAACTCTGCTTGGGTGAGTCAGAAACAGAAATACAAAATTACCTGCGCCATTCTATGAGTTTGCACTTCATTCTTTAGGGAGGAAAGGAGTGGCAGTATGGGGAGTGAGATGAGTTCTAACTGACACATCATTATAGCAAAGTGTAAAAGAAAAGAACACAAGTTTTGAGGTCAAAAGCCCTCAATGTGCATAGGTTTTGATATAACTTGCTTTATTACCTTGAAAAAAATGCCCTAATCTCTGAGTCTATTCTCTTAGCTGCATTTGGGAAATGTCTTGCCTAGTTTATGTTATAGATTATTGCCATAGGGGTCAAATTAAATACATGTTACATTAGTCACAGTATCAAAATGCCCTGCAATCTCAGTGGTACACATCCAGCACAAGTAAGGCTCTGCTCTACACAGTCATTGGGGAATCAAGCTGAGAGTGGCTACTTTGTCTTCTAGATAAACATTTTGGTAGGTGTGGCAGGCAGCTTCTAAGATGGCCTACTAGAATACCCATTTTCTGATATTCGTGACCATATGAAATCTCCCCCGCCTTGATTAACTTCTCTCTAACCAGTAGACTATAACAATGTGGAAGGCATGACACTTTGATTATTGGGTTACAAAGTTTTGTATTACCAGTAGACTCCCTCTCTTCCTGGCTTTGATGAAGTCAGAGTCCCTGTTGAGAGATCCACATGGTTGGATCCACATGGGTGGCCTCCAGCCAATGGGCAGAAAAAGACTGAGGCTTCATTTCAACAACCTTCAAGGAACTGATTTCTTGCCAGCAACCACATAAGTGGGATTAGTAGTGGATCCATCACAAGTTGAGCTTTCAGTTGGGACCCCAGTCCTAGCTGATATCTTCACTGTAGTCTTGTGAACAACCCTGAAACAGAAGACCCGGCATCGAGGGGATTCCTGACCCACAGAGACTGGGAGATAAAGAAATGTGAGTTGTTTAATGCCACTACATCTTGGGGTGATTTGTTATATAGCAATAAATAATACAGTAAGGGAAGAGGTTACTGGCATATTGAGTTGTAGGACTTAAATCTTTCCACCTGGACGTGACATGGGTCCTGTCTACTGAAAGCTCTTTTCCACAGCTAATCACAAAGACCTACCTGACTGCAAGAAACTAGGGAATGTGGGAGAGTCCATAGAACGTTTGATGTGCAATGCTTTCTCTGTCACACACACACATTGAATTTTTAATGAGCATATCCTGGGCCCCATCTTACTCTATATGTAACCATTTAAGTAGGAAGTTGATATAATCACTAGCCAATGATCTTTTTTCTTCTCTATTTTCAGCAACATCATAAGCTTAATCCAATGTAATGACTGCCATTAACTACATATAGCATTTAAAGTATTTCTATGTTTATTAGCAAACTGCCATTTAAATATTATTCTCTCATAACACTACTTTGAGTTACATAAGTACTTTCATCCATTTTAAAGATGCTGAACATGGCTCAAGAGGTTAAAGATTCTGCTCAGATCATAGAGTCAGGTAGCGAAAAAACTGAGTCTTAAACTTAGACCTTCTTCCACAAAATCTTGTACTTTCTTCTTCACGAAGGATATATTTTTATTTGCTGGTCATCTTTTTAGTGGTAGATTGTATAGTGTAGCCTTCCAAACAGGATGTATGCTTACCAAAGGAAGCCACGCTACTGAATATTAAAATTGCTAACTTGGACGTGTGGTGTGACAGATGCTCTAAAACGATGGCTATTATGACTGCAATCTTTAGTCAAAAGTGCAATTTTAACAGAAGCAGGGCTGCAGTAATCCATGTTTAAATATAGAATTAGTAAAACAATATCCATATATAAAGAAGGCTCACGGTCCACTGCTTGCACTAGGAGAATTCTTGGATTTTATTGCTGGACCAGACTCTAGCTTGCTGTGAGACATTTGGCTTCCCACTTGATTGACATGTACCTCGTCAATCCAGATGGAAAAATGGGGAAAATGCCAGAACTCACTGAAAACCAGATGCTGCATCTGAGCTGTGATTTCCTAAGTAAATGAATTACAAAGCATTGTAGAAAAAAAGCATGCTTTTGAAATATTTTGGCAAGACTCAGTCTTGTCCCATATTAAAAAAAATTAAATTTAGATTAAAACAAATATATATATTTGAGAGTGAGAAGTCGTAAATCCTATATGGCAATAATTTGAACGTAATGGCAATTGCAACTCAAAAATGAAGGGACTTTTTCATTGTTCTTGAGCTCCTTAGTGAGACAAGTGTTTATTTAACATTTGCTTTGGTGGGGTGGGGTAAACTTACTGCCAGAAACTGCCTTAGTGGAGGTACTTAGCAGGTGCTAACATATATAGAAAAAAAAGACAATTAAGACACTTAACATGAATTATGTACTATTAATCATTAGTAAATGTATTTCTTAACCAAGAAAAAAATGAGCAAATCTAATTCAGAGCAAAAAGGAAATCTATTATCTTCAACAATAGAACTTGAAGAAAATTTTGCACTTGGAGATCACACAGAGGATAAGAGCAAACACTATGCCAGTGTAGAAAAGTCCATCATCAACAAGTGACATTAAAATCTAGCTGCTCTTATCGTTCTCATAATTACACTGGGAACACTGGAATGTCTAGTAAATGGAGAGGAAAACTGTTGCACATAATGGAAATTCAAACCACATGTGTTCCAGGACTAGAGGCGTGATGATCGTGACATGCCAGACTGGACAAAAATAGTAATACCACCTACAGTTTGAATTACATGATACCAGCCAGAGATTCTGTGAGGAAAAAAGTAGGAGAAAATTTTGTTCTCAGGGCAGCTGCATTGGGCTCAGAGATCCAGAGTGAGCTGGTATGGAAACGGGAAGCTGATGACGGCTCAGGAATATTTTCAGAGTTCCTAAGAGATCATAATATACTAGTTTAGAGTAACATGCTATAGAAATTTGTAAATCACCAAAACACAATTCTTTTTGATTTCCATTCTCTTTTCATGTGAAGAACCAATCTCGTTCAAGCCACAGTTCTCCGTGATCTACCCTGTTCTATACCTAACTTATACTCTACATGAGACAAATTAAATTTTGAAAATGCAAATCTGATATGTCATTCACGTGCTTCCCATGGGGTAAACTGAACCCCATTAACATGACTTTTGAAGCCCAGTCTGGTCTCCTCTTACCTTCTCCATTCTCATCTGTGACAAGACCATCCCGGCCACTTCCTCTTTCTTTCCAATCACTCTGACTTCCCCATCCATCTTCCATAATTTCTCTCAGCCTTCTCTCCTCCACTGGAAATGCTTCATTCCCTGCTCTTGCACAACGCAAGGTGAAGGCTTCTTCTGGCCTCCTAAATAAGGTCAATCTCTTTTCTCAAAATCTCTTTTAACACTTGAAAGTACTTGTCATAGATGTGAATTGAAATTCATTTGCACGATTTAAGTAACATCTTTAAGCCTCCTCTAGATTCTGGCTCTATGAGAACTGTGTCTTTACCGCCTACTCAGTGTTACTCAAAAATATTGGTTGAAAAATGAATCGATATAACCATATATAATATGGTATGTTTGAATAAAATGTGAAACAGATCATAGGACAGTAATTATGCAGGTGACTCAATACACATGATTTGGGAAGGATCTCTTTAAGAATAATCATATTTTCCAATTGTTGTATGGTTAATTAGGTAGCACAAAGGAGGAAGCTAAATTATTTGCTTATCAGTTAAAATCTACAGGCAGCGTTAGAGAACTGCTTTAGAAAAAAACCCTTTCTCCCTTAAAATGCTTTATGTAGGTGTAGTGACAAGACTGCAGCCCATTTTCATCTTCTTTCCACACTGTGTCATATAGTGGAAATAGAAAATGCTTCATGTTTGGTGTTATGTCTTGTGGGAATCGTATTGCTGATTATATCTAAAACACACACAACAATTCAGACACCAACTGTGCAAGACATAATAAATACCTTCCCTCAATGGAAGATGTAGCTTGTTGTGAAAATATATATACCCCTCCACTGTTAGGCCAAATGAAATGTGGGGTCCCTTTGTTACAGAGACCAGATGGCACCGATTTCTTTCCTATCCCTTGCCTTACTTTACAGAGCAAAAATGTCACCAGTGGTAACCAGAGTCCTGATCTCAGAGAGAGAGAAGTTATTTGAAAGACTCGTTTACCTCAGCTTGTGTGCTCCTAAACCCTTGTGGCCAACCTAGTCTGAAGCATGCAAGGATGCTTAAACTTACTGAATAATTATGTTTTTTCCTGCCTTTTAAAAAGGAGTGTAACTCTTGAGAAGACTCCTGGGATCCTGACAGCCATAATGAAGTTCAATTTTATTTTTCAGAGGATGCATTTCCTTTCTTTCCCTAGAACTTCTCTCTTCACTGGTCCTAATCATAGAACACAATAGCCAGCTGCCCTGTCCCAAGAAGTCCTCTTCAGCGATAAGCCTGTCCTGACATTCACACAAGTGGGTCCTAAACAAATCCCTAGGTCTCGCACATGTTCCTGCTATATTAAATTCTAAGTGTGTATCTCACGATTAATGGTAGAGAGAGGAGCGTGGTGTGGTAGTAAGACCACCGAGTTGACCATCAGAAAATGTGGGTTCCAGTTCTGGCTGTGGTAAGTTCACCAGATAAAGTACTTACTTCAGCTCCTGACACAAAGTAAGAAATGAATTATCATTAGCTAATGTAAGTATCACTTTATTTGTCTGTAAAATTACCAGTTTTACTTCAATGACTAAAACACTGTAAGTCTTGCCAATAAAACAAGGAACCTGTGGGAGATAAGTGAACGGTGCCAGCTACTGACAACTAGAGAACTTGTAGATTACTATCAAGTGGTAAACAGAGGGGAACATCCTTCAGTCAGTTCAAGGTGATTTTGGAAATCAACAAAATGAATAAGAGGAAATTATTTTTCTCATAAACAAATTAAATTAGACGACATAATTTAACCTGGGGTTAAATATTAGGAAAGCTATAAACAAATTTAGTAACTATATATAGATAGTCATTAGTTGTATACAACCTGTACATCTTCTCTCACAGATTTTCATAGCCACAGTGAACGGGAATTTGTATCCCTTATGAGACAGCTTCTTCCCCTTGAGTGCTTTGGCCACCCTGGTCTTCTTTAAATTTCTCAAAGGCATATAGCTTTTTTGATGCCTTTCCACATGAGAATCTCCCCTGCCAGGAAAATCTCTCTCCTACTCATAATCATTCTCCCTACCTAATTAATTCCTACTTACCTTTCAAATCTCAGCAAAAATGTCACTTTCCCTAGAAAGCCTTTTCAAATGACCTCAGACAAAATCAGGTCCTCTCACTCTGGGTTTATGGCTTCTTATAATTTTCCTTCATAGTAATTACTTTTACTTTAAAATGTACACCTGATGATCATTTTATCACAGTCTATTTTCCACTCCTCTGTGCAAGACAGAAAGCTCCATTAAGGCAAGGCCCCTGTTTGTCACGCTCACCTTGTCATCCCAGGATGCCTTGCCACAGGGCCTGGTGGATAAAAGGCGCTGAATATGTATTTGCTGAGTAACTGTATGGATGAGTTTCAGAAATCAAGATAATATCTGAGTACCTTCATATGCTAGCGTTTTGTATAACTGCACACTGTCACATAGTACTTATATATTTTAATTCTCAAACTGAAGAATAACTAAGTGAAGTCTGAGGCCATAACCATTCTATAAACCAAACATGGACTCTCTAGTTCAGCAGTGACTTTCCGTACAATGTGTACAGGTGGTAACTTGCATTGGCTTTTATGTCTTTTGAAGCTCTTATGTTTTGAATATTTATGAAATATCAGTAAAATGTGACTTTTTGGATCACAACTGAAGATCTGACACTCAGAGGGATTCACTGACCTTGCCAGATAAAACTGCAATGTACGGGGATAGAAGTGAGAGGACATTCAGATTCCCCAATGCCAGTTCATATTGCTGACTTATGCAGTCCCCCGCAGAGAGAAGACTGCTTGTCAGAGCCCGACCACTTTGGCCCGAGCCAGGATTGGAGTAGAGCCCGGAAAGCAAGCCTTTGACTGGAGAAATGCAGGAGGAGGCAGTTCAGAGAAGGGGTCCCCAGGTATCCCCTGAAGAAACAAAATCTAAGTATGAGCAAGGATGCAGGATCAGTCACATACTAGAAATGAAATAGGGGGTTCAAGTATCAGAATAACTGTTGAACCAGGGTGCCAGAGGAAATAGAAGTGGGAAAATAAGGGGTGTAAATAGAGTCAGTGGGGAAAAGGCAGGCACAAGTAGGTTTTGGAAAGTTTGTAAATTTAAAAGTTTGATTTTGCTTGTTTCCTTGGGTCATATCTGTTGGATTTTCCTAGCTCTTGACCTGCCACATACTTGTACCAAGCCTGGCTCCGAGGATCCCAGTCATGTCCTAGAAGCCATTTTCTGTGTTATATGTGATAGCCATTGGAAAAAGAGAAGCTGAATCACATAGATAACTCCTAATTTCTCCATGATTTACCAGATCCTATCTCACAGGTGTAAACTTTGCATAGAGTCTTAGATTGGATTTATCATCTAGTGATCTTTGAGAGGGAAGTTATACAAATTCACTGCAAACGGGTTTTAAATTTTATAGTGAACAGTGAAGTAGATCAGTTGTCATAGAATCAGGATCTTGGTCACTGTTGTGAAGTTAATGTTCCTTTAATAAATTTCAATAGTGGGATGCATACTGTAATATCACAAACCCCTCATGAATACAACCCTAACATCAACATTTATCAGCATTCCATCATTTGTGCTTCACTGACTATTTTCTTTAGCCTTTTCTTTGGGATTGCCCTGGGATCTTTGCTATGACCAGTGCTAAATGTGAGTGGAGCAGCCCTATGAAAGGGGACTTCCTTCTATATTGTGCAGAATGCTCCAGTGAGGTTTACTGGAATGAGCACAATGCCTCTTAGATGAAGGCAGGATTAAGGGATTTTCTTCAAAAGAAAGAGCGTCTGACGTATTGAATCATGTACTTTTTTGTGTGTGTGTGTTGCGCGGGCCTCTCACTGTTGTGGCCTCTCCCGTTGTGGAGCACAAGCTCCGGACGCGCAGGTTCAGTGGCCATGGCTCACGGGCCCAGCCGCTCCGCGGCATGCGGGATTTTCCCGGACCGGGACACGAACCCGTGTCCCCTGCATCGGCAGGCGGACTCTCAACCACTGCACCACCAGGGAAGCCCTGAATCATGTACTTTTGAAATGTGTGATGCCAGGAGCAGAAAAAAGCAAGGGTGTTGCTTTTGGCGAAGCAATATCTTCTCTAATAAACACCAATTCTGTGTATTTAAAATAATGCAACAGGAGGAACCATGCCCGTTTCTAAGAATTAAATCTGTTCCTGCAAAGTTAAACACAAAATCCAAATTCCAAAAGTAATGCCTTTTGTGGAGGGAAAATGTTTCTTCTATCTATCTATCAACTATCTATCCATCTATTATCTATCTATCATCTCTCTCTCTCTCTCTCTCTCTCTCTCAATCTCTATCTCTCTATCTATATCTAGTTATCTACGTCTAGCTATTTTTAAGACAAATCTCTACTGAGCCCTTTAGGACATCACCATTCCAAAGAATAATTTCCATGGTTTTGGATATCTCACTTCTACGTTCCTTTGTGCCTTTGCCAGTGAACACAGAGCATGGTACATAGCAGGTGTTTTGTAAGTGTCAGCTGAAATAATTTAATTTGCTTTCTTGAACTGAAATTCCTTTCTTTCTCAAATGATTGCCCCAACACTTGCTAGACTCCTTACTACCCTATCAAACACGACCATAGCATGCAGTTACCTTCTCCCCCATACAAAACAAGATGATGGTGATGGTGGTGGTGGTGATGATGATGATGATGATGATGATGACAATGACAATGTCATAATCCCCTTTCCCCTTGATCTGTTTTGTAAGGCAAGTACAGACAATGAAAAGTATTCATAACACAGGATCTTTGAAAGATTCCTTTCCACTAATACAAAAACTTCTGTTGTACTGCTTTACATAACTTTACTACCTCTTCGAAGTCACACAGATCTGTCATTGTGGGACATGTTGAAGCCCTGGAGGAAAGGGGGCTGTTTCAATAAGTTCCGCTCAAAATGACATTTTTCTCTTGAACATCACTGCGTGGTAGTGACCTTGACAAAAAAGAATTATTTCCATTCATGTTCTTTTTAATGAGGTGTAGGTGGAATAACTTATGGACGCTAGAACATAGAAATTAAGATCTTTTTTCTCTCCATCACTCTTTGTAGTCAGAGAAGATAGATATTTGGTTGAATGAGAAATGAAAGAAGGTCTCATTTATAATTCATTTGATATGGAGATCAGGACTTATATTATCCCTGCTCTCCCCCCAGCTCTAAGCCCAAAGGGTTACTTGTTCAAATTATTTTAAAGTGGACAGGGAATTAAAAAAAAAAAAAAAACTATAGTAATCTGTAGTAATGGATTGCAACATGTAGAATGAGACATTTTGAAAAAAGCTGTGAAGACAAGTGATTATTTATACTTGATTACAAATGCTGATTTTCTAAAAATTCAAGTATTCACTGATCCTCATGAAGGAAATAATTACTTCTGTTTGCAATTAACATGACTAACTTTGCTTGGAAAATTACTATTAGCTAGATTTTTCAGGAAGCACAAGTTACAAGCTTCTATAAATTAGGCCCACTGAGATTTTTAGGGTACTTATTAAAAAGATTTTGTATTGGAAACATTAAACTTATTTCTTAAAGCTGGGAATTTTAATGTACTTTATGTTAGAGTATTAAAAAAAAAGAAAGAAAGCTCTTTCATTTCGATTTTTCTTTCTGTAGATGTCACTGTAGCACAGCAAAATGAAAGAATACTTTTCTTCTGAAAGTGTATGACTTCTACGTGCAAATGAAAGAAAGTGGTAATTTGATTTATTATGCTATAGTTGTCATATCAACAATAAGGTTTCCAAGCCACTAGCAGAATAAATTATTTTATAGATTTATTTGCTTAGCCTCATAAAATGGACCAAATAGAAGATACTTTTTTTCACCCGTGATTATGTGGTAATTAAAAAATGTCATTACAAAGAAATTATGCATTAAATTCACATTATTAAGAAGAGTTCAAAATGAATCATGCGAAAGTAATCAATGCTAAAAGATTTAATGAAGATTTGCTGCTTACAAGAAAGCATTGTTGCTTTAAGTTTAAGTATTTTCGATAATTGGTTTCCAGGGTCTGTACCATGATTTGCGTAAAGTTGTTCCAAATTTACTCTTCAAAGGGGCTAAGACATGCGGCCTTCACTCTTTCTGTATGCCCTTTAAACACTCTTCAGAATGACCTCCTCACAGAATCCTGGAGCTCCTGATAATAGACATAGTGTCTTAGAATCCTCTGCATATGCAAACAGCTTGTGCCATTCTTAAAAAGACTTCTAAAAAGTAGCTTGAACATATTAGAAAATGAAGCATTGCCGTGGGGATGTTAGAAACTTATTAGACATTCACAATCACTATTCCCAAAATATCATTGTGTAGTTTAATTTTCATTGCTATTTTTGAGCTGCTTAGGTATCTACTTGGGATAAGCCTGTCCTGAATGTGACAGATCTGGTTTTCCCCCAGTCTCTTTACTTTTATTAAAACTTTATCCAGAATTTTTGATTTGCTCAAATTGCTCATGTCATGAAAAAAAGACATACCAAACTTCTTAGCTTAGGCAAGGGAAGCTAAAACCTACCATGCAGTCCCAGGATAAAGTATTTTGTATCCATCTACCACAGACACATTTGTTGATGGAGAACATTATCAGTGCTTATAAAAAGCACCCTTTTTCCTTTGCTTTACCGAGAATGGGTTTCCTCTCACTTTGTTTGTATTCCTCTGGCAATGTTATTTCTTTCAAAAACCCATAGGCCAAAAACTGGGGGAAAAAAACCCCAAACTTACACTGAAAAATTACTAAGCAAACCACAGCATTCAACTGGATTTTCTTATTTGAAATATTTGAGGAAAATATAGCTCTAATTTTCTGAGCTATGTGCAGTGGGGCATTTTCCCTGACAAATTCAGATGCATCTGCTCCATTATTACTCACGTTTTATACCCTTATAGACATTTCAGAGAGTCAGCAAGTGGAAAGAGCATATTTCTCCCTTCAAATGATATTGTCCTAATATCATTAAGCAACACGGTTGCCAAGTAGTGCTGCTTCTGCATCTCAGTCCAGCTGTAGACTATGAGTGTTCTCTTCTTTTTTATTTTGTTTTATTCAAGTTACCATTGCCTCAGAAGAAAGGAAAATCGACTTTGGGATTCATGACAGTGTTACATATACCCAGGCGTTACAATAAACATCCTTCCTATACTGTGCTTGTTTTCTTGTTACCTGTCAATACTCTCCTTCATTGCATTTGTATCTTATTTTCAATAGCATGCTCTTAGGCAAATTTTCCCTATTATCTTTCTGGAGAAGTCAATCTATTTTCATCTTCTCCTGTCACAGAAAACAAATGGGCAAATTTTCAAAGAACCTTACTCAGTCTCGCTCTTTTTTTCTTTACATTTTCTATACAATTTTTGATTATAAAACCATGTCTTTTATTTCTTAATTGAACTCACAAGTGGCCACATGTGCTTTCCCAGAGACAGACAACCTGGGGCTATAATTATTTCTGTGAAATAGGTGGGAGATTTTAAAATGCAGAGGGAAAGTTTCCATCTATTTTTTTTTTGTTTTGTTTTCAGTACGGTTTCCTTCAGGTCTTGGGGAAAAACTGTCGTGATCAATGCTTGTCAAACTGGAATGTACCAAACTATCAACTGGGGATCTTATTATAAGATGTGCTCTGAGTCTGAAAGTCTCTGGAGGGTGGAGGCCTGAATGTCCCTGTTTCCAACCAGCTTCCAGGTAATACCCATGGTGCTGATTTGCAGACTGCACATTGGGTAGCTGGCTCCTGGAACATTCCTATCCTGCAGGTCAAGAAGCTGAAGCCTAGCAGCTGAACAGATGTACCAAATGTCTTTTTTTTGGTTTGGTACTTGATCTGCTTAGAATTTCAGTGTCCCAAAGCAGGAAAAGAAATGAATTTTCCCATGCAGTTTACATAAGAGATGGATGTCAACTTTCCTGTGCTTGGAACCCATTCATTTTTCCTTTCTCTCTATCAGTGGTTTAGGATTCTTTCCTCATCATGAATGTTTCCATGTTTATTCATCAATAAAATTGACATAGAAGAAAATCAAAATACAATATCTTTGACACTCAATACTATCATTTTTTTTTAATCTGAGAGACAGAGGCTTGGGGAAAATAAGCAAATTTATCTTCCAGTAATCACAAACCACTTGATAGCAAAGGCAGGAATATTTTAACACCAAGTATTCATCATTATGTTTTAGTATAAGCTGTTTATTTTTTTTAAGTATGAGCTTTCCAATAGTAAAATAAATGAAATAAGATATTGATTGTGCAGCAACTAATTTTCTTTGATGATTCATTTTGCTATCAGGGAAAAACCAGTAATTTAAAGGCATGACTGTTGTTCTCAGTGTCAATTAAAGGAAACGATGTCCTTCTGAAAATAAAAAAAAGGAGGAGTTTCAAGATGGCAGAAGAGTAAGACGCGGAGATCACCTTCCTCCCTACACATACATCAGAAATACGTCTACACATGGAACAACTCCTACAGAACACCCACTGAACGCTGGCAGAAGACCTCAGACCTCCCAAAAGGCAAGAAACTCCCCACGTACTTGGGTAGAGCAAAAGAAAAAAAAATAAACAGAGACAAAAGAATAGGGACGGGACCTGCACCAGTGGGAGGGAGCTGTGAAGGAGGAAAGGTTTCCACACACTAGGAAGCCCCTTCACTGGTGGAGATGGTGGGTGGCAGAGGCGGGGAAGAAGCTTTGGAGCCACGGAGGAGAGTGCAGCAACAGGGTTGCGGAGGGCAAAGTGGTGCCGACCAGCACTCACCAGCCCAAGAGGCTTGTCTGCTCACGCGCCAGGGCGGGCGGGGGCTGGGAGCTGAGGCTCGGGCTTCGGTCGGATCCCAGGGAGAGGACTGGGGTTGGCAGCGTGAACACAGCCTGAAGGGGCTAGTGTGTTACAGCTAGCTGGGAGGGAGTCCGGGAAATGTCTGGAGCTGCCGAAGAGACAAGAGACTTTTTCTTGCCTCTTTGTTTCCTGATGCGGGAGGAGAGGAGATTAAGACCACTGCTTAAAGGAGCTCCAGAGACGGGCGCGAGCCGCAGCTATCAGCGCGGACCCCAGAGACAGGCATAAGACGCTAAGGCTGCTGCTGCAGCCACCAAGAAACCTGTGTGTGAGCACAGGTCACTATCTACACCTCCCTTGCCGGGAGCCTGTGCAGCCCGCCACTGCCAGGGTCCCGTGATCCAGGGACAAGTTCCCCAGGAGAATGCACAGCGCGCCTCAGGCTGGTGCAACGTCACGCTGGCCTCTGCCACCACAGGCTCGCGCCACACTCCGTTCCCATCCCTGCCCCCGGCCTGAGTGAACCGGAGCTCCCGTCAGCTGTTCCTTTAACCCCGTGGCCTGAGTGAACCGGAGCTCCCGTCAGCTGTTCCTTTAACCCCGTCCTGTCTGAGCGAAGCACAGATGCCCTGAGGCGGCCTACACACAGAGGTGGGGCCAAATCCAAAGCTGAGCCCCTGGGAGCTGTGCGAACAAAGAAGAGAAAGGGAAATCTCTCCCAGCAGCCTCAGGAGCAGCGGATTAAATCTCCACAATCAACTTGATGTACCCTGCATTGGTGGAATACCTGAATAGACAACGAATCATCCCAAATTGAGGAGGTGGACTTTGGGAGCAACGATATATATTTTCTTCCCCTTTTTCACTTTTTGTGAGTGTGTATGTGTATGCTTCTGTGTGTGACTTTGTCTGTATAGCTTTGCTTTTACCATTTGTCCTACGGTTCTGTCTGTCCTTTGTTTTTTTAAAAATTTTTTCATAATAATTATTTTTTATTTT
>NW_020172824.1:994198-1008017 GCF_003031525.2 Neophocaena asiaeorientalis asiaeorientalis | reverse complement strand
GCGGAGTGGCGGGGCCCGTGAGCCATGGCCGCTGAGCCTGCACGTCTGGAGACTGTGCTCCGCAACAGGAGAGGCCACAACAGTGAGAGGTCCACATACCGCAAAAATAAAAAAAAATTAAAACACACCACTAGACGTGGACCTGCCCACCACAAAGACAAGATCCAGCCTCATCCACCAGAACACAGGCACTAGTCCCCTCCACCAGGAAACCTACACAACCCACTGAACCAAACTTAGCCACTGGGGAGAGACACCCAAAACAATGCAGCCTGCGAAAAGGAGACCCCAAACACAGAAAGTTAAGCAAAATGAGAAGATAGAGAAACAGCTGATGAAGGAGCAAGGCAATAAACAAATGACAATGAAAACACGACGACCCAAAACCTATGGGATGCAGGAAAAGCAGTTCTAAGAGGGAAGTTTATAGCAATACAATCCGACCTTAAAGAACAAGAAACATCTCAAATAGTTTTCTTATACCTAAAGCAATTATACCTTATACCTAAAGCAATTATACCTTATACCTAAAGCAATTAGAGAAAGAAGAACAAAAAACCCCTGAAGTTAGCAGAAGGAAAGAAATAAAGATCAGATCGAAATAAATGAAAAAGAAATGAAGGAAACGATAGCAAAAATCAATAAAACTAAAAGCTGGTTCTTTCAGAAGATAAAACAAAAATTGATAAACCATTAGCCTGACTCATCAAGAAAAAAAGGGAGAAGACTCAAATCAATGGAATTAGAAATGAAAAAGAAGTAACAACTGACACTACAGAAATACAAAGGATCATGAGAGATTACTACAAGCAACTCTATGCCAATAAAATGGACAACTTGGAAGGAATGGACCAATTCTTAGAAATGGACAACCCTCAGAGACTGAACCAGGAAGAAATAGAAAATATGAACAGTCCAATCACAAGCACTGAAATTGAAACTGTGATTAAAAATCTTCCAACAAACAAAAGCCCAGGACAAGATTGCTTACGGCAAATTCTATCAAACATTTAGAGGAGAGCTAACACCTATCCTTCTCAAAATCTTCCAAAATATAGCAGAGGGAGGAACACTTCCAAACTCATTCTATGAGGCCATCATCACTCTGATACCAAAACCAGACAAAGATGTCACAAAGAAAGAAAACTAGAGGCCAATATAGCTGATGAACACTGATGCAAAAATCCTCAACAAAATACTAGCAACAAAATCCAACAGCACATTAAAAGGATCATACACCATGATCAAGTGGGGTTTATCCCAGGAATGCAAGGATTCTTCAGTATATGCAAATCAATCAATGTGATATACCATATTAACAACTTGAAGGAGAAAAACCATATGATCATCACAGTAGATGCAGAGAAAGCTTTCAACAAAATTCAACACCCATTTATGATAAAACCCTCCAGAAAGCAGGCATAGAGGGAACTTTCCTCAACATAATAAAGGCCACATATGACAAACCCACAGCCAACATCATCCTCAATGGTGAAAAACTGGAACCATTTCCACTAAGGTAGGAAGAAGACAAGGTTGCTGACTCTCACCACTCTTATTCAACATAGTTTTGGAAGTTTTAGCTACAGCAATCAGAGAAGAAAAAGAAATAAAAGGAATCCAAATCAGAAAAGAAGAAATAAAGCTGTCACTGTTTGCAGATGACATGATACTATACATAAAGAATCCTAAAGATGCTACCAGAAAACTACTAGAGCTAATCAATGAATATGGTAAAATAGCAGGATACAAAATTAATGCACAGAAATCTCTAGCATTCCTATACACCAATGATGAAAAATCTGAAAGTGAAATTAAGGAAACACTCCCATTTGCCATTGCAACCAAAAGAATAAAATATCTAGGTATAAACCTACCTGAGGAGACAAAAGATCTGTGTGCAGAAAATTATAAGACACCGATGAAAGGAATGAAAGATGATACAAATAGATGGAGAGATATACCATGTTCTTGGATTGGAAGAATCAACATTGTGAAAGTGACTCTACTACCCAAAGCAATCTACAGATTCAATGTAATCCCTATCAAACTACCACTGGCATTTTTCGCAGTACCACAACAAGAAATTTTAAGCAAACAACCCAATCCAAAAATGGGCAGAAGACCTAAATAGACATTTCTCCAAAGAAGATATACAGACTGCCAACAAACACATGAAAGAATGCTCAACATCATTAATCATTAGAGAAATGTAAATCAAAACTACAATGAGTTATCATCTTACACTGGTCAGAATGGCTATCATCAAAAAATCTACAAACAATAAATGCTGGAAAGGGTGTGGAGAAAAAGGAACCCTCTTGCACTGTTGGTAGGAATGTAAGTTGATACAGCCACTATGGAGAACAGTATGGAGATTCATTAACAAACTAAAAATAGAAATACCACATGACCCTGCAATCCCACTACTGGGCATATACTCTGAGAAAACCATAATTCAAAAAGAGTCATGTGGGGCTTCCCTGGTGGCGCAGTGCTTAGGAATCCTCCTGCTAATGCAGGAAACACGGGTTCGAGCCCGGGTCCAGGAAGATCCCACATGCCACAGAGCAACTAAGCCCATATACCACAACTACTGAGCCTGTGCTCTAGAACCTGCGAGCCACAACTGCAGAGCCCGTGTGCCACAACTACTGAAGCCCGCACACCTAGAGCCCATGCTCCCAACAAGAGAAGCCACCGCAATGAGAAGCCCTTGCTCCTCAATGAAGAGTAGCCCCTGCTCGCCGCAACTGGAGAGAGCCCGCGCTTGACAAAGTGAGAGAGTGGCATGGACATATATACACTGCCAAACGTAAAATAGATAGCTAGTGGGAAGCAGCCGCATAGCACAGGGAGATCAGCTCGGTGCTTTGTGACCGCCTGGAGGGGTGGGATAGGGAGTGTGGGAGGGAGGGAGACGCAAGAGAGAAGAGATATGGGAACATATGTATATGTATAACTGATTCACTTTGTTATAAAGCAGAAACTAACACACCATTGTAAAGCAATTATACTCCAATAAAGATATTAAAAATAATAATAATAAACTTTTAAAAAAGTTCTGAAGAGAATCTGCTCTTGACACCCCCTTCCATCTCTAATATTTTCTGCTGTGGTTAGTTAGGCAAATGCTTCCTTACTCTCATGTTATTCAATGTGTATCCCCTTTAGAATGTTATGGTTGCACAATGGGGACAATTTTTTCAAATGAAGTAGAAATTTCTATTTTGGCTATGCTACATGGGTTACATTAGGACTTTGCACCCAGGGAACTTTGGTAGTTGGCATATGTCCGTTCATCAGTCATTAGCATGTAACCTTAGTTTGAAAAATAAGACATTACAATTTCCAAGGTGAATAATTTGTCATAGTGAATAAAAATTCGTGCAGCTGGATCATGTGGGACCATGAGCAATGATGGAAGAAAAAGAGGATTTTGGTGAGTGGAAACCAAGACATACAGAGAAATACCATGAATGAGATGCAGTTCAAAGTTGAGGTGGCAGCCTTGCAGCAATGCTAAGGCAGGCTATGAAGGTGGGAACAGGCTAACAGAGAAAAGAGAAACCTCAAAATAAGGCCTATTTTGGCCTCCAACAGAGTATGTAGAAACATGCTTATTTAGCAATTACAAATGAATGGCTTTCCTAAGGTGGGGTGTGGGTCTTGACCTGAGCATCAAATAGATCAGAAAATGTCTCCTAATTGTATAAAGATTTTGTGTATAGGTGTGGTTTGCCTTGGAGAAATGTGTAATTTTCAATAGATCCTTTTCTTTAAATTAATTAATTTATTTTTTTTGCGGTACGCGGGGCTCTCACTGTTGTGGCCTTTCCCGTTGCGGAGCACAGGCTCCGGACGCGCAGGCTCAGCGGCCATTGGCTCACGGGCCCAGCCACTCCACGGCATGTGGGATCTTCCTGGACCGGGGCACGAACCCGTGTCCCCTGCATTGGCAGGCGGACTCTCAACCACTGCGCCACCAGGGAAGCCCCCTCAATAGAGTAGATCCTTAAAGTGGCTCATGACAACTAAAAATGAAGGCCCAAAGCCTTATAGTAAAATGTTCACACTCACAGCATGTGGTGAAGAAACTCTCCTTGGCCCCAAATGTATTTTAACTCTGTTTTAGATTATTTTTCTGTGCAAAGAAATGCGGACAGACATATCTTCTTTTACAGAGATGAGTTTTACTTTGTGTCTGAGTTCTTGGGCCTTTTCTATTTAACTTAAGATAAGCCATATCAGCTCTTAAGAAACTTTTTTAAAAAATGTTCTCTATGGAAATAGTGAAAGTGTGAATTTTAGAAATGTGGAGAGAATTCATTATTATTATGACCAAGTTCTGTGAATACGAGGCATTTTACATGTGGTCTCTAAATTTACTGCAGTCAAGAAGGAGAGCTTTTATTTATACAGTATTAACAAAGAAAAATTAAAACAAAGTAAAATACAGTTTTGAATAGTTTTTCTGTCTAATTATAATTAATTACCTTGATTTAGTTGAACAATTTAACTGCAAAGAAATAGAGTTCTTTCTCAATTGTAATAGCTCTTTTTCTGGACAATCTGCTCTGTGGTTTGTGTTTCTTTTTGCCTGACTCAACCCAGTGCAGTCCATTTATTAATTTATTTGTTCAACAAATATTTCTTGAAAGCTAACTACAAATTTAACACTGTTTTAAACTCTTAGTGGTTAGAGAAATTAACATTCCAATAAGTAAAATACACTGTTTCACCTCTAAAGCAGCTCACAGTTTATTTATGGGGAACACCCTATGTTAAATAACAGTATATGGCAGAAAGTATATGATTGTCATATTGATGCTACAGAAAGAAAGTGTAGTAGGATTTCACAGCAGTGCTGGAGCCCTGCAAAATGGTTCCATGAATTAGTGAGGAGTTATGCTACTGTTTGGAAAATGAAGAGCATCTGATCACCATGTGAAATGTGTATTCTTTATTTCTCTGTTGTTTGCTGATTATGTTTCTTTCATAAATTACCAAACTTTCATATTTCTATTTCTGAATCTGGTGTGAAAGGGGCACCAAGGGCCTCCTTATTCCAGATGTTATGAGTGATGATCAGGGAGTTGATTGCATAACAGATCCACAATGAAGATGGCACCCAAAAGGCTGCCATCTTCACAGGATAAACTGGAATTAACTGCACAAGGCTTTTGTACTTCAGTTTTCTCACCCGCAAAGGGAAGACTTCATTTGTAATTGGACACACACACACTACTAACATCTAGTTTAACTCCATAATAAAATCCATATTACTAGGGCTTCCCTGGTGGTGCAGTGGTTGAGAGTCCGCCTGCCGATTCAGGGGACACGGGTTCGTACCCCAGTCCGGGAAGATCCCACATGCCGTGGAGCGGCTGGGCCCGTGAGCCATGGCCGCTGAGCCTGCGTGTCCGGAGCCTGTGCTCTGCAATGGGAGAGGCCACAACAGTGAGAGGCCCACGTACTGGAAAAAAAAAAAAATTCCTTATTACTAGAGTGTCATTTCAGTTACGATCAATGGATCCTTTTGCCTTTTTTGTTTATTTATTCATCAGTTAAATCCACAACTAACTTTTGAGTACCTATGTTACTGGGCACTGGGGATAGATGTGACTAAGTCAGGCACATCTCTGCTCTCATGGACCTCAGCTTTTAGTTAGAAAAAATGTGATAAGAATAATTACTCTGGAGGAAGAAAAAGAGAATACTGGGTTACAGAGTTGGGGATGGGGATAGAGTTGGGAGACTGGTTTCGATAGTTTTTTAAAAGACATGTCCCTGAGGTTTTAGGGTCCTAGAATAGAGGATGCTTTCTATATTTTCACAGGGAGATCTCTGAACTGGGTGGTGGGCACAGATCTTTAAGTTTTAAGGTAGCTGAAAAATAGGCTGAAGAGCTGGTTAAAATAACAGATTCCTGAGCCTCTTCCTGCGTAGACTTCAAATCTCTGGGGATGAGGCCTAAGACTCTGCATTTTTTTCCCAAAAAGCACACCAATGATTCTCATGCAAGTAGTTCATGGACCGTAGTTTGATAAAACACTTGTTTAAAATTGTCATAGATTTTGCCATTTCTGGTGACTTCTTTTTCTACCATTCAACAAATCAGTGACCCTCTGAGTAACTGAGGCAGGATATTGCAGAACTGATTCGTGCCTTTGAATAAGTAATTTTTTAAGTTTCCCATTTGAATAATTCATGAATAGAAAACTCCTTTAAATACCATTTTCATTTGCTTTATGTTTGGGGGCTTCCTTTACCTGTCTTTTCCTGTTCTGAGTGCCAGAATCCTATATTTTTAGGTGATAAACATTCAGTCCTGATATCTACCAGTGGTAATACAACAAGGATTTGAGGAATATGCAAAACTAAAGAATTATCTGAGTATGACTGAACCCACAGTGACATTATATGCATGTGGGTACATATACCTTGAAAATTTTAAACAAAATGCATTAAAGACGGTACCTTGTGAATTTCTATTCTGTTAACTGTTGCATATTCTAGTCTTGGCTAGAGACTAGTGATATCACTAATTTATAAATAATTTTTTTTTTCATTTCATCCCTACCCTTTTCCCCTAGCATTCTAATATTATTCCCTCCATATAATCTATGGTTTTCTAAGAGGAGTTATTTCCACTCAAGGTAAGAGTATGTATCTTTTTCTAGGTGGATGAAGGTCTTTTACTGGGAACTGTTGTAGGCTACCACTAATTCAAGGTCCCAGTAATTGAGACATGAGGAAGTATATTTCTTCTTACCTGAAAGGTTCCTGTTTTCTCCCAAATGTCAGGAAGTTCTTTCTCCTTCCAAACCAGTGTATCTGGGTGGGGTTACTCCTTCCTTCCTCTAGAAGCTCTTTCTTTACCACCTCTCAATAGAAACCTAGGCGTTTACAGATTCCAAGGAAAATAAGATTGGTTCTTTTGCAAAGTAATAGGGGAGTAGGAAAGAGGTGAACGTATTTAGCCAAGACCACACAAGTATGAACAACAGAAGAAAACAAAGGGAAAATGTGATAAAGCCTGAGGAAACTCAGCCTGATTGGGAATCATAGTTCTTAGAAATAAAGGCATACGTAGTTTAACACCTGTAAATTTGCACATACATTGTAGTATAGAGGATTAAAAAAAACCCCAAAAGACAGCCTTGCATTAGAGAAATATGTTTATTCTGAAATGGTATATAAACACTGAAAAATAAACTAAGGGAAGAGAAAAGTTATAACCTTGACTTTTGTATTAATTCAGGCTGGGTTAGAATATTACCACAAAAGAATAATAGACAAAGAAAAACTGCCCATCTGGCCTAAGAAATCCTTTTGCACACTGGTGAAACAATGTCAACATGAAATGTATTTACTCTTTTTGAAAAATGTCAATGCACATTATGTTAATTATCTTTACATTTGATTTGATGTTGAAATCTAAGCTTTTTGTAGACTCAGATTATGGTTGCTGTGTGGCTTGTTTGCCTACCTGAGATAGGAAGGAGGCATGGCACAACCTTTAAAAGAATGACATAGCCTGAGGACACAATATAAACTGGTTAGAAACAATTAGGTCCAAGACAGTGGACAAGTCGACTTCCATTAGACCTTGAGCCTCAGTATACTCATTGTAACACAACAACATTGTAATACATCAGCATGACACACCCACAGGCACCATGACAGTTCCAAGGCTGACCACAAAAGGTCAAAAAGTAGGAAGTGGCCCAATTCCTGGAAATCCCCACCCTTTCCCCAAAGTAGCTGGAATATTCTTCCCACTCATTAGCCTATGAAATTACCCACCCCTATAAAAACTGACAACCTTATACCCTGGTGCCGCTCTCACCTTCCGAGATGGTCCACACTCTGTCTGTGGCATGTGTTTCTCGCTGAATAAACCTTCTTTCACTTTACTATGGCTCACTCTTGAATTATTTCCTGCGCAAAGTCAAGAACCCACACTTGGCAGCCATCCCAGGGACGTGCTTGAGACCTGGAACATGACCATCCTCTCGTGCCCCACTCTCTTTCCTGCAACATACTGATACAACATGGCTGTTGGTGCATGTTGTTTCATTGCAGTGGACTTTACAGTAATCATTGACGAATTACGTCATGCCTGACAGAGCAGATGATCTTCAAGAAACTCAAGAGAACACTATTACATCTTTTTGTAATATCAGAACATTTCCTCTTGTTGAAGTTGAACAGAAAGAAACAGACTAGGCTAGGGAAAGTTACAGTTTGAAATCTTTGCACAGAGTAATGGAAAGACACAATATCTGCTACATTACCCAAATTTGATGGATAACAATATTTCTAAGGGATTAAGAAATATGTAATATTTATATTTAAGAAATGACCTTGCATTATGTAATGAATTTGTGTTAGACTTTTTTGACTGAACAAAATTTATGGGAAGCAGGAATTTAAGGAATTGATTTTTCTATTTCTTGAAAGCAACAAAACAATGAAAGGTTATACGATTATCTCTGTTCATCCCAGCAAGGCATTAAATACTAGTCAGCTTAGAGATATTAATCAGAAATATAAGTATATCTTGGAAAAATCTAACTAGCTATCAATACTAGTATTTTATGTCTAGTGTTGGCATTAAATGCTTTTCCTAAAGGGACAGAATAAAATACTGTAATTACCAACAGCTTCCAGGAAATACATGAAGTAGTATTGAATACAAATGTAGAGCATTAGTTTAAAAGATTATCTGCCTATATGGGATCCATATGGGTGATATGTCTGTTCTCATAGATAACAATGGATGAAACATGCTATTCACAATGACAAAAGTGAAGACAACATTAGAACATTCCAGCTATCTTTGGTCAAATATAACACCAAATCATACATTTTAAAAGTGAATCCCTATTGAATGGACAAATATGACCACTGGATCAAGTCTATTTTGATAATTTCAAGACAATTCTTTATTTTTAGACAGTAAGAATTGAACATCTTTATCTGAACATTTCCTCAGGACAAATAGGGTTTTTTGTTGCTCTAGGAATTCTCTGTAGATTAGAGCATCACACCAAATTCTGCTATATAGCAGAGTGCTTCTGATTTGTCATTTAACACCTCTGGGATTCAGTTTTTTTTGTTTTTTTCTTCTACTTTAAAATGAGAAGGTTAAAACATCTTGATCTCTCAAGTCCTTTACTGCCCTAAAGTGCTACAAAACTCTATGAATATCAACTGAAAGTGCTAAATATGTGTGTGTATGTGTGTGTGTGTGTGTGTTTTCTGGTTAGAGTGATAATTTTTAGAAATATTACCAAGGAGAATTTTTAAATCAATATTTTTAAAATGCCTGTATTCCCTGTATGACCTCATTGAAAGGTGCATAAAATAAACATTAGGAGAAATTGTCATCTTTTGAAGAAGGATATTTCCTAAGTAGAAAGAATTTTGTATGGATTCTTACATAATTTTGATGTTTATTATGTTATTCTAAAAAATCATTGTATGACCTTGACTTATTAAAAAAGTCTGACTTAAAATTTTGGTAGTATATGTAGTGTCATGGCTGTTTGAACTAGAAGTGCCCCTAACAAATCATCTGCTGTAGCAGTAGTCCTGGGAGGAATTAATGTCCTGATATTTCTAGTAGGTAACCAAGGCTCAGGGAGGTTAATGGACTGTCCATGGTCACTTAATAAATGAAATTGAGGAAATGGGGAAGTCTGGCTGTCTGATGTGACATTCACTTTGTCACCCAGGCTGTCTCTCATAATGAATAATATATTCTTATTGAGAGGTAAGAGTAGATAATTTGTATAAATGTTGAGAAAAGGGACTGAGGAGCCCAATAATAATATTCTTAATCCAAATATTTAAGTTACACATATTTGAAAAGAACATACTTTGAGCAGTAGCTCTGATTGGAGAGGGAGGCTACTCTTTATTGATTGAAAAGGAGTGTTATAAATAACAATGTTATCTTCTGCCACTGAATATATAATCTCAAAAGATATGGTCCTGGTAAACAAATAATCCTCTAGAATATATTTGCAAATATTGTAGAGGAATAACTTAGTAATGTACAAAGACTTTAAAATTGAGATAGAAATGATATACACCAAATTGTACATGTTTCAGTTATGGAATTTAAGATGTTTTGCCTTATGTATAGCCCATAAAGCCATCACCACAGTAAGGATAGTAAACAAGTTGATCACCACCAAAAGTTATCTCATGCTCCTTTGCTCCTTTGTAATCCCTTCTTCCTCCCCCTCTGCCAATAAGGCAAATGCTAGTCTGCTCACTGTCATTAAAAAGTAGTTTGCACTTTCTAGAATATCATATAAATGGAATAATAGGATATGCACTCTTTTTTGCCTTTTAAAAATTTAGCATAGTTATTTGAGATTCATCTACATTGTAGTATGAATTGATATTTCATCACTTTCATCACTCTTTGTTACTGAGTAGTATTCCATTGTATAGATACACCATGATTTGTTTCTTCATTCACCTATTAATGGATATTTGGGTTGTTTCTACTTTTGGATGTGCTACTAATAAAGTGTCTATGAACATTTGTGTATAAGTCTTTGTATGAATATATAATTTCATTTCTCTTAGGTAAAGAAATATCCTAGGAGAGAAATGGCTGAGTCATGAAGTAGTCATATGTTTAATTTTTTAAGAAAGTGCCAAAGTAGACTCTGGCATGGCTCACACCCAAGGAGTACTTCCCAGAACTTCTGCTGCAAGTGTCCTTGTCCTCACGGTTAGACAGAGCCACCCCCCAACTCTGCAGGAGACCCTCCAACACAAGCAGCCTCTCCCCTCCTCCAGAACGTCAGAAGAACTTTCTGCACTTGAGCTGGACTTGAGGAAAGGAGAGAATTTTGATTAGCAAAGAGGAGGACAGACTGGGAAGCAGAAAGCAGGACCCTGTGGGAACTTTCACCTGCACAGAGCCTGACCTCAGAAAACCAGCACATCTAATGAGCCACAGCTGGTGACAGTGTCACCCAAGGAGCCAGGAAAAGACATCATCCTCAGAGATGTTCAAAAATAGGCTGCAGGAGCCTGTGGAACAAAACCCACATTCACAGAAAGATAGAAAAGACGAAAATGCAGAGAGCTATGTACCAGATGAAGGAACAAGGTAAAACCCCAGAAAAACAACTAAATGAAATGGAGATAGGCAACCTTCCAGAAAAAGAATTCAGAATAATGATAGTGAAGATGACCCAGGACCTCAGAAAAACAATGGAGGCAAAGATCGAGAAGATGCAAGAAATGTTTAAAAAAGACCTAGAAGAATTAAAGAACAAACAAACAGAGATGAACAATACAATAACTGAAGTGAAAACTACATTAGAAGGAATCAATAGCAGAATAACTGAGGCAGAAGAACGGATAAGTGACCTGGAAGACAGAATGGTGAATTCACTGCTGTAGAACAGAATAAAGAAAAAAGAATGAAAAGAAATGAAGACAGCCTAAGAGACCTTTGGGAAACCATTAAATGCAACAACATTCACATATAGGGGTCCCAGAAGGAGAAGAGAGAGAGAAAGGACCTGAGAAAATATTTGAAGAGATTATAGTCGAAAACATCCCTAACGTGGGAAAAGGAAATAGCCACCAAAGTCCAGGAAGTGCAGAGAGTCCCATACAGGATAAACCCAAGGAGAAACTGAGACACATAGTAATCAAACTGGCAAAAATTAAAGACAAAGAAAAATTATTGAAAGCAACAAGGGAAAAATGACAAATAACATACAAGGGAGCTCCCATAAGGTTAACAGCTTATTTCTCAGCAGAAACTCTAGAATCCAGAAGAGAGTGGCATGACATAATTACAGTGATGAAAGGGGAGAAGGTACAACCAAGATTACTCTACCTGGCAAGGATCTTGTTCAGATTCAATGGAGAAATCAAAAGCTTTACAGACAAGCGAAAGCTAAGAGAATTTAAAAACTAAAAGCCTTTCCTCTAAGATCAGGAAAAAGACAAGGATGTCCTCTCTCATCACTATTATTTAACATAGTTTTGGAAGTCCTAGTCATGGCAATCAGAGAAGAAAAAGAAATAAAAAGAATACAAATTGGAAAAGAAGAAGTAAAATGGTCACTCTGCAGATGACATGATACTGTACATAGAGAATCCTAAAGATGCCACCAGAAAACTACTAGAGTTAATCAATGAATTTAGTAAAGTTGCAGGATACAAAATTAATGCACAGAAATCTCTTGCATTTTTATATACTAATGATGAAAAATCTGAAAGAGAAATTAAGGAAACATTCCCATTTACCATTGCAAAAAGAAGAATAAAATACCTAGGAATAAACTTAATTAGGGAGACAAAATACCTGTATGCAGAAAACTATGACACTGATGAAAGAAATTAGAGATGATACCAACAGATAGAGAGATATACCATGTTTTTGGATTGGAAGAATCAATATTATGAAAATGACTATACTACCCAAAGCAATCTACAGATTCAATGCAATTCCTATCAAATTACCAATGGCGTTTTTTATGGAATTAGAACAAAAAATCTTAAAATTTGTATGGAGACACAAAAGACCTGGAATAGCCAAATCGGTCTTGAGGGGAAAAAAATGGAGCTGAAGGAATCAGACTCCGTGCCTTCAGACTATACTACAAAGCTACAGTAATCAAGACAATATGGTACTGGCACAAAAACAGAAACATAGATCAATGGAACAAGATAGAAAGCCCAGAGATAAACCCACACACCTATGGTCAACTAATCTATGACAAAGGAGGCAAGGATATACAATGGAGAAAAGACAGTCTCTTTAATAAGTGGTGCTGGGGAAACTGGACACCTACATGTAAAAGAATGAAACTAGAACACTCCCTAACACCATACACAAAAATAAACTCAAAATGGATTAGAGACCTAAATGTAAGACAGGACACTATGAAACTCTTAGAGGAAAACATAGGAAGATCACTCTTTGACATAAATCACAGCAAGATATTTTTTGACCCACCTCCTAGAGTAATGGAAATAAAAACAAAAATAAACAAATGGGACCTAATGCAACTTAAAAGCTTTTGCACAGCAAAGGAAACTACAAACAAGATGAAAAGACAACCCTCAGAATGGGAGAAAATATTTGCAAATGAATCGACGGAGAAAGGATTAATCTCCAAAATATATAAACAGCTCATGCAGCTCAATATTAAAAAAACAAACAACCCAATCCAAAAATGGGCAGAAGACCTAAACAAACATTTCTCCAAAGAAGACATACAGATGGCCAAGAGGCACACGAAAAGCTGCTCAACATCCCTAATTATTAGAGAAATGCAAATCCAGACTACAATGAGATATCACCTCACACCAGTTAGAATGGGCATCATTCTACAAATGACAAATGCTGGAGAGGGTGTGGAGAAAAGGGAACCCTCTTGCACTGTTGGTGGGAATGTAAATTGATACAGCCACTATGGAGAGCAGTATGGAGGTTCCTTGAAAAACCAAAAAAGAATTACCATATGATCCAGCAATCCCAGTACTGGGCATATACCCAGAGAAAACCAAAATTCAAAAAGACATATGGGGCTTCCCTGGTGGCGCAGTGGTTGAGAGTCTGCCTGCCGATGCAGGGGACACAGGTTCGTGCCCCTGTCCAGGAAGATCCCACATGCCACGGAGAATCTAGGCCAGTGAGCCATGGCCACTGAGCCTGCGCGTCTGGAACCTGTGCTCCACAACAGGAGAGGGCCCAATAGTGAGAGGCCCGCATACCACAAAAAAAAAAAAAAAAAAAAAAAAAAAAAAATAACACCCCCAAATTTTA
>NW_020172824.1:918713-994108 GCF_003031525.2 Neophocaena asiaeorientalis asiaeorientalis | reverse complement strand
AACGGGAGAGGCCAAAAAAGGAGGGGGCCCCCATCCCAAAAAAAAAAAAAAAAAAAAAAAAAAAAAAAGACATATGCACCCCAATGTTCATTGCATCATTATTTACAATTGCCAGGTCATGGAAGCAACCTGAATGCCCATCAACAGACGAATGGATAAAGAAGTTGTGGTACAAATATACAATGGAATATTACTCAGCCATAAAAGGGAACAAAATTGGGTCATTTGTTGAGACGTGGATGGATCTGGAGACTGTCATACAGAGTGAAGTAAGTCAGAAAGAGAAAAACAATATCGCATATTAATGTATATATGTGGAACCTAGAAAAACGGTACAGATGAACTGGTTTGCGGGGCAGAAATAGAGACACAGATATAGAGAACAAACGTATGGACACCAACGGGGGAAAGCGGCCAGGGGTGGGGGTGGTGGTGTGATGAATTGGGAGATTGGGATTGACATGTAAACACTGATGTGTATAAAATGGATGACTAATTAAAAAAAAAGAAAAAAAGAAAGTGTCAAAATGTTTTCCAAAACAGTTGTGTCTAATTTACATTCTCTGGAGAAGTTGTGCATGAGAGTTTCTGTTGCTTCACAAACTTGCCAGTGTTTTTAATGTTAGTCTTTTAACAGAAATATGTAGTGACATCCGTAATAAGTATATAGTGATATTTCATTATGATTTTAATTTGCCCTTCCCTAATATTTAATATTTTTGAGCATTTTTTATGTGTATATTTGTCATCAGCATGCCTTCTTTCGTGAGGTGTCTAATTTTTTTTTTTTGGTCCATTTTTTTTTAGAGTTAGGTTGTCTTTTCTTAGGATTGAGTTCTTAAACTTCTTTATATACTCTAGAAAGAAATCATTTTTTAGATATAGGCTTTGAACATAGTTTTTCCCTCTCTGTGGGACACAAGAGTCTCTTAATAGTGTCTTTTGAAGAGCAGAAGTTTTAAATTTGTTGTGATACTATTTAACAATTACTTTCTTTTATAGATTGTGTTTGTTGTATCTAACCCAAGTTCACAAGGATTTTATCTTATATTTTCCTTTAGAAGTTGTGTGGTTTCATTTTTTATTTACGACTACGGTCAACTTTGAGTTAAAATTTTTTATGTGGGGTGAGGTAGGAATCAAAGTCATTTTTTGGCATATGCAGATACAATTATTCCAGCATCACTTGTTAAAAAGAAAAAAACTCTATCTTTTCTTCACTGAATTGCCTCTCTTTGTTCGTCAGAAATGGGTTGATTGCATATGTTTAGGTCTATCTCTAGACACTCTTTTGTTTCTTTGATCTTTTGGATGCCAAACATCCATTTTTATACCAATAGAGCACTTGATTTTTTATTGGGAATATAACAAATCTATAGTTAATTTGGGGAAAACTGACTCAAATATTGATTATATCAATGTAATTAATATTAACATTAACATTGAGATATATCCTATGAAGAGATATGTGTCTCCATTTACTTAAGTTTTTAATTTCTCTCAGCAATATTTTGTAGTTTTTACTATACAGATCTTTATCTCTAAGTATTTCATATTTTTGGTGCTATTTTTAATGGCATTATTTTTGCTTTTAACTTCAGTTTCCAATTGTTCATTATTAGTATATAGAAATGCAGGTAAATTTTGTATATTGACCTTGTATCTGGAAGCAAGAAGCTCAATGAACCTTGCTAAATAACTATTACTAAACTCACTTATTAGTTTGAATAGCATTTTTGGGTAGTTTTTATCAATTTTTCCACATACATGATCATGTTGTCTATGAATAAAGACATTCTAAATTCTGTCTTTATTATATAAATAGGGTCTTTTATTTTTATTTCTTGCCCTATTATACTGGCTAGACCCCACAATGTGGACTAGAAGTGTAATAGTAGGTATCTTTACTGTGTTCCTAATCTTAGGGGGAATCTTTTCATGGTGTGATGTTAGTATTAGGTTGATCACGGATGAATTTTATTGATATTAGACTGAGGAAGTTTTCTCCTATTCCTAGCTTTCTGTCTGTTTTTAACAGGAATGAATATTAGATTTTGTCAAGTCCATTTTCTACTGGTAGCTTTAGGATTTATGGTATGTATCTTTAACTTACCACAGACTACCTTGGAGTGATGTAACATTTCACATGTAGTGTAAGAACTGTATTTTATTTTCCAGGGCTGTTGTAACAGTACCATAGACTGTTTGACTTTAAACAACAGAAATTTCTTCTTTCACAGTTCTAAAAGCTAGAAGTCCTAAATTAAGGTGTCAGCAGGGTCATGCTCCCTCTGAGACTCCAGGTAGAATCTTTCCTTGCCTGTCCTTGGCTTCTGGTGGTGGCTGGCAATCCTTGGTGTTCCTTGCTTATAGCTGTCTCATTCCAGTTTCTGCCTCTGTTGTCACATGCATTTTTCTTCTGTTTTTCTATCTCTGTGGCTCTTCTCCTCTTCTGGTGAAGACAGAAGTCATACTAAGTTAAGATCCCACCTACCCTACTTACTCCAGTATGATCTCATCTTAAATAATTAAATGTGTAACAGCCTTATTTCCAAACATGGTCATATTCTGAGGCTCCAGGAAGAACATGAAAACTTGGGGAACACTATCCAACCCAATACAAGAACCTGTCAACAGTGTACTTCCATTTTTTCCCTATAGAACTATATAGTGCTATTGTTTACATACAGGCCACTCAAGATGGCTGCTCTCTTGCTCTTGGTACATCCCCTGCTGACCAGTCCCTGCCTTGCCCACACCTTACTCAGCTGACTGGCCTTTCCGCTTAATCATAGAGCCTAATCAGTAAATGCTTACATACTTGCCATGGGCCTCAGCTAGTGATTGTTCTAATCTTTAGGTCAGAACTATCTCTACGATGATATTTTATCAAAGGGGCATACCCCTCTGCTTGTTTCCCTGGTAACGGATGAGCCAATTCCCTCTATAACTGGTAACCTTCCCCTCCCCCTCATCCTGCTAGCCATCTGCACTGTGGAGTATTGCTCCAGAACCTTGCTTTAGACATGTAAGATCCCCCTATCCATTAAGCCATTGATGTCTCTGTTACTGACTCAGGCTCTTTCTTGTGTCTTGAAGATGGACAAGTACAGGGCTTGCATGCCTGCAGGGTGCAGCTCAGCACCCATTTTATTGGATTATCTGGTAAGAGCTTTTTCTCCCCCTATATATGTATACATATATATACTATATACAAGCCCTTTGTTACTTATATGTGTTGAAAATGTTTTCTGAACTCTGTGGCTTGCATTTTCTCTTTCTTAAAAATAGTGTTTTTAGTTGAACAGATGTTCTGACAATGTAATCCAATTATCAATTTTTTCTATTATGGTTAGTGATAACGAAAAAAGTGATTCTTGCCTATTTCGAGTTCATGAAAATATTCTTCTCTCCTAACTTCTGGAAGATTTAATGTTTTGTACATTACATTTAGAGTAACAATCCACCTGGAATTAATTTTTGAGCATGTTTGAAAGTAGGAGTCAATTTTATTTTTTTCTTTTACATGTGGGTGTATAACTGACCCAATACCATCTTTTGAAAAGGTCATTTTTTGTCATTTCCTTTTCAATCAAGTATAGGCTTTGTCATTAATCATCTATCTATATATGTGTGTCAGTTGTTGGACCTTCTTTATTGTTCCACTGGCCTATTTATCTATTTTGCAACAATGCCACACATATTACTTTAGCTTTATAATAAATCTTAATAGCTGGTGGAGTAAGTCCCCTGTTTCTTCTTAAAGTTAGTGGTTTACAACCAAGTCTATTTTTTACAAAAGCATCTCATAGATTGTATAGCACTTACTGAAGATAAGCTATAACATTTAAACACATATTGAAAAATCTTTTGCTTCTTCTTAAAATATTTTTCTAAACTTCTGAAGGTTAATCATTGCTTCTTTTCTCATCAAGAATATATCAATAAAATTCTTGAGCATTAAAGATTGAAGAATTATATATTTTTGTCTCATGTTGCCCATGGCATATTATAAATAATTAATCTTCTCAACAATTTTTAGCTTTAGCAGTTGCTATTAGCATAATTTCTTATTAGAATATTCATAAGAAATATCTATTCAAGTACCTTTTGTGGGTTTAAAACTCCATTATTTCAAAACTAAATGGGCTCTAAATTCTTAATCTTTGGCAGGAAGTTATGTATTAGGAGGATAATTAAATCTTTTAGATGACTTTGCCAATTAGTATAGGAGTAATAATAATAGCGATCTCTGCGCCCTCATGCATACGAGGCCATACACGGATTTATAAGCTCACATTAATATGTGGAAGTTACTTAGAGACAGGTTTGGTGACCTTTTTCTCAGACTCTGACATACTCCAGTGGATTCATAAGAAATACTAGCTATGGGGAAAAGGAGTGCCACATGTCTGAGAAAAATAAACAGAGGTGATGCCAAGTCACCATACATCCTCAAACTCTGCCTGATAGGCTCCACTCACTGCCTCGTGAGTGAGTTAACGTATAAAACATCGGAGAAATTGAATAAGGACATATCTGGTAAGTTCGAAAACAGAACTGCCTAAAGACAAGGAAGCCTGGAATGTATGCTAAATAGTGAATCAAGACTAGCATCCATGAATGGAAAAGGGATTTTGAGTATGTTCCTTTACAAACACAAAGATGGAGCCGCCTTTTAAGACATATTCCCAAGCTATAAATTGCCCTACGGTGGCTTTCTTTTTCCTTCAGAGTTTTGTGTGTGTCTCTGTACGTGTGTTTGTGTGTATGTTTGTTCACTTTAACCTGTTTCTGTCTGCATGTGTTTGGCTAGAGCCTTGCGGTGTGATCTATGTTTCCAGGTGGCCCTTGCTCCATCATTTACTAGAGAGGGCCCTGCCAGATTCCCAAATATCATGCAGATTGTTGCTAACCACTTATCCAAATCTTCCAATCAAATTATTTATGTCATATTCAACATTCCATAAATAAAAAGGAATTATATAGGAATTCAAATATGTATATAGGAAGATCTATAAATGTGTACAAAACATTTGGGCTACAAAGAGTTATTGTTTTAAAGTCAAGGAGGATGTGATCTCAGAACAATATTTATGACCATTGAATGTCTTCTTATACATGTAAAATATGGCTATTATAATCTTGTATATACGTTTTAAATAAGACTTTGTGACAAATATCATTTTCCTTTGTTTTACTTTGTAAATCATTTGCTCAATAAATCCATATATAACATGTTTAAAATGAAGCATTTAATTTACGTAATATACAATAAAGGTAATTAATTACAAAGTAAGCAGCATTAATTTTTAACCATGTAATCTTAAAATAGCCAAGCAGATGTTCATATTTTTGTTTCTTTATAAGTAAACAAATTTTATATTTATCATTTTTGGAAGTGCTGATGATGAAATCACATCAATGGCTTTAAGGCTATTTTAGGTTTGAAAAATAACTGATAGGATAATATGAGTACACAAAATCTTATTAAGGAATAGCCTATATATTTCCAGACTTTTTAATATTATAGAGTAGTATGATTTTAATTAAAAATTGATTTATACAACATATAACCACACTTAAAATTTTGCCCAGAGAAATAAAGAGAACATATAGGCATTGAAAGGGAAAAATAAAGTATCATTTGTTCTCACTATAATTTCATAAGAAAAATCATATTTTAATACCAAAAATACAGGATGGAGATAATTTCAAATTATAGTTCTTGAATCCGATTTTTATAAATCTCACACAAGTATGAAATTATCATTTTTTTCCTTCTTTTGCCACGTACTGGTAAAAACTTAGTTCTAGACCAGCACTCATCTATAAAACAACATCTGGGAATTGATGCCATAGGGAAAATCTTTGCATTTGGCGGCAGAATATGTACAAAACTATTCTCACTTCTGGGAAAATAAGACTGTCTGCTAAGCCAGTCATGTGTTCAAAATGCTTGAGTATTCTCAACTCAAATGAATTGTAACATATTTATTCAACGTTAGTCCCATGTTACCTGGTAGAAATAAAGAGCAAGATATAGGTTCTGCTTACAAGGAATGTTATAATTTAGCTGTGGGTTTGTAGCAGAGTCCCACACATATGTCCTTAGCACAACCATTTCTGTACTTTGCAGGTCCAGCTCCCAATGGAAACCACAGAAACCTGCCCTGTTTGCAGGGCCAACTGGAAATGCCAAGTAATAAACATCTCCAACCTATCTCCACCCTCCCCACCACCCGCCCCCAGCAGCATTCAGTAATTAAATACTCAGACTTCTTTGCCCATTGATGGAGTACTCTGAGGTGTGTATTTCACTCTTTCCTGTGTCCCCAAGGAACCCACTCCAGTGGGTTCTGCAGTGGTAACTTGCTGGTTAACACATCTTTTATTTTCTTGATTCTTTCCTCCATCTCAGCACTGCTCCACAGTACTACTGTTTTCTGATATTTCCTCTCTAAGAAACTACTTGTACTTGAATCCTTGTCTCAGAATCTGGTTCTGGGGGAACCTGAATAAGACAGAGTTATTACAAATTATGTTGTAAATTAAAAAAAATAAACACAACAGAAACAATAAAACAACTCACTTAAATGGCACTTAGTTGGATTAATATTAAAATTGCAAAAAATAATTGAAATCAGGAGACTTCAGCCTTGTCATTTAATAGCTGTGTGATTTTGGGCAAGTCAATGATTTTTTTCTCTAATCTTTTCCCCCATGTCTTTATTCTCCTTTTTATTTATTGTTATTATTATTATTTTTGCTGTGGTGAGAACACGACATGAGATTTACCCTCTTAACAAATTTGTACATAACAATACAGTGTTGTTAACTATAGGCACAGTGTTGAACGTCAGATCTCTAGAATTTATGCATCTTCCATAACTGAAACTATATATATATATTTTAAAATAAATTTATTTATTTTTGGCTGCATTAGGTCTTTGTTGCTGCATGTGAGCTTTCTCTAGTTGCAGCAAGCGGGGGCTACTCTTCGTTGTGGTGCGCGGGCTTCTCATTGCAGTGGCTTCTCTTGTTGTGGAGCACAGACTCTAGGCACACGGGCTTCAGTAGTTGTGGCTCGTGGCCCTAGAGCGCAGGCTCAGTAGGTGTGGTGCATGGGCTTAGCTGCTCCGCTGCATGTGGGATCTTCCTGGACCAGGGCTTGAACCTGTGTCCCTTGCATTGGCAGTTGGATTCTTAACCACTGTGCCCCCAGGGAAGCCAAAAACTATATTTTTTGAACAGCAACTCCCATTTCCCCCTCCCCACAGCTCTCAGTAACTGCCATTCTACTCTCTGTTACTATGAGTTTGACTATTTTAGCTTCCTCATACAAGTGGAATCATGCAGTATTTGTTCTTTTGTATCGGACTTATTTCACTTAGCATAGTGTCCTATAGATTTATCCATGTTGTTGTATACAGCAGGTTTTCTTTCTTTTTAAAGGCTGAATAGTATTCTATTGTGCTTATAGACCACACTTGGTTTATCCATCCATCCCTTGCTGTTTCCATGCCTTGGTTTTTGTGAAAAATGCTGCTGTGAACATGAGACTGCACGTATCTCTTTGAGATACTTATTTCAGTTCCTCTGGATGTATACCCAGGGATGAGATCGCTGGATCATACAGCTGCATCATTTTACATTTCCATCAACAGTCTACAAGTGTTCCAGTTTCTCCATATCTTCACCAACAATTGTTACTTTTTTTTGCTTCAATCTTATGTAAGAATAACAGAATCTTTCTTTGACATTGTGATTTATAGTAATATATTTGTGTATTTGGGTTTTTGTCTCTGTTTCTGGTTCAGAGCTCCTAAAAGTCTTGGAACTTCCTGTGCTGAGAGCAATAAAGGTGTCTTTTGTTATGTTAATGAGCTGACTGGGAAAGCACCTAAGGGTGGGAGCTGGTTGCCAGGGGAACCGACCTTGAATAGAAGGTTGGAACTTTCAGTGCCACCCCTGCCTTCAGGGTGGGGAAGAAGGGCTGGAGGTTGAATCAGTCACCAATGGTCTATTATTTCATCAATAGTGCCCATGTATAATAAAGGCTCCAGAAAAACCCAAAAGGAAGGGGTTTGGAGAGCTTCCAAACCAGATTGCTTCCATGTACCACTGTGCCAGGTCCCAAACCCCAGGAGGACAGAAGCTCCTTTGTTCGGGACCTTGCCTTCTGTATCTCTTCATCTGGCTGTTGATTTGTGTCCTTGGCTGGCTGTTAATCTAGTGAGTAAACTGGTTTCCTGGGTTGTGTGAGCTGCTCTAGCAAATTAATCAAACCAAGGAGGGAGTCATTGGAATCTTCTATCTGTAGCTGCACAAGTGACAACCTGGATTAGTAATTGGTGGCTGAAGTGGGGGCGGAAGAATCTTGTAGCTCTGAGCCCTAGACTGGGGTATCTGATGCTATCTCTGGATACAGTGTGTCAGAACTGAGTTGAATCATAAGACAGCCAACTGGTGTTAAAGAGAATTGCTTGGTGTTGTAGGGAAAACCCACACGCACTGGAATTGGTGACCAGAATCTTACTTTCTTAAGGATTGTTTGGCACAGGTAAGAGAATTCATAAGAATATAATTTTTATAAACTAAGTAATTCACCAATATAAGCTATTAATATTATCTACATCACTTTAGACTTTTTCTATAACAAGGTATTTATGAAAAATACTATGAAATAATGTATGTTAAAGAAATATCAAGTGATATAAAGTTGTATAAATTAAAATGATCTCACTCCCAACTGTCCCACTCACAAGTCCTCTTCCCCAGTGCCCAGAGGCAACCACTGAGGATTTCTGAATTTGGTTTTTCTAGTGATTATCGTAAATTTGACACTATACCTACACCTAAATTGATCAACTGCCATCATATCTATTGACTCCTCATCATGAAGTATAAAAAATTTGGTAGCATTATTTTATATCCTGTACTCTTCTTCATTACATAATTTTTAATAATTATATTTTTAGTTTTAGAGGTTTTTTTTGTGGTTGTTTACCTGAACTTTCTTAAATCTATGTGTCTTGACTTAAAAATTTTAGGCAGTATTTATTGACTCCTGTTCTGAAACAAGGAAATTAGCACATCTACCTTTTTTTCCTGCCTCTTCTGCTTCCCATTCTTGTTTCAGTTATTATTTTTACATGGTCAGAGCTGAAGACAATGCATTATGTTCTGTAGTTCTAACTCATCATCCATTCCTTTGTCAATAGGTAGATTCAAAACACAGAAAACCCCAATACCTCCTTTGCAATTTATGCTTATATAAATATTATAACACTGTAGTACAACAAGGAGACATGGATGTAAGAAAATAAATTCTTGTGCTATTAATTCTTTTTCTTCAAAATAGTATTCTAAGTGTTGTTCTAATAGAATCTGTTGGTCAGGAAAAAAAAAAATCCCAAAGAAATGAAACTTTCTACAGTTCTTCAGTGTCATATTGCACTGCTTCTTTTGTCTTATGGCATTGTGATTTCTAGATTCCTTGCTCTTATTCTGGAACATCTCTTTGAACAATTTATTTTATAAGGAATTTTAGGATTATTTTTGCATGCCTGATAATGCCCTCATGCATACTTGATAATTTCCCTGGTATAGAATTCTAGTGACATAAGATGATTTTATGTATCATTTTGAATGTTATTAGTGGGATATCCAATAAAGTCAGTTAATTATTTTTGTTTGTTTGTTTGTTTGTTTTGTGGTACGCGGGCCTCTCACTGTTGTGGCCTCTCCCATTGCGGAGCACAGGCTCCGGACGCGCAGGCTCAGTGGCCATGGCTCACGGGCCCATCCGCTCCGCGGCATGCAGGATCTTCCCAGACTGGGGCACGAACCCGTGTCCCCTGCATTGGCAGGCGAACTCTCAACCACTGAGCCACCAGGGAAGCCCCAGTTAGTTATTTTTTTAAAAAAAAACTTTTTTGTACTTTGGATTATGAAATTTTACGAGAAAATTTCCTGGTATAATTTTTTGTTGTTGTTTTCCTTATTTATTCTGCCTGGTACTAGGTGGGTTTAATCAATCTGAACACTTTTGTCCTTTTTTGGCTCTGAACATTTTTCTTAAATTATTTAATTAACATTTATTGAATGTTTACTTATTTCCCATTATAGATTAAATTTTTGCTGCATGCTGGGGTTAGAGATTAGAAGATGAGGTAAAACAATGTCTGGAAAAACCTCTGGACATTGATAGGAAGTAAGGATTTAAGACACATTTACCAAATATTCAAAACAGGTAGAAAAGAATAAGTTTGGGGAGTGGGGAGGTGGAAGAGAGGGAGAAAGTGATTCTCTTCTTTAATAAATTTTTTTTATATATAATATCCTTTTAAAATTTTTATGCTTTTGTCAATAGAATATTACCTCTAATATCTTTAAATCCATTAAACTAAAATTCATGAAAATCTTCTCCTGCTCCCTAAATTAGCATTGTTTCCTTCAGTGTCATGAATTGTGTTGTTTGTTCATCTCAACCTTTCACTAACATGATACAGATTTTCTTCAAATGTCCAGTGATCTCTCTGTGGTCTGTTATGATTATGATGAATCAGTTTGAATAGTATGTGTGAGATTTTCCTCTGCAGCGTGATGATTTGTTTCTCTATTGAACCTTTCCACCAAATGTGAGGGGGACTGTAATCTTGGTGTGAGTGAATGGAATCTATTGATAGGTAGATTTTCTGAAGTGTACATGGATCAAGAGCAGACTGGTAGCTGTTGTTCTTTCTTAGTTGTTAAAATAGCTAGAATTCTGTGGTCTTGTTTATGCCTAGAAACATCATCTGTTTCTACTTCATCAATTTTTTAACTGCTAGCATTTTAGATACAAAAAGAACTTCAGTTCAATCTTCTTATTCTACATGTCAGGAAACAGTGCTGGAAGGAAGAATGACTTGCATAAACTCAGAGAATAAATGGTGGCAAAGGTGAGTCTAAAAATGAAGAACTCCTGATTATAAATCCTAATATTTCCAATAATCTCAAGACTTCAACTCCATTTGGGAAGTATATGTTCTCATTCATACATAACCTTCTAGGGAAGCTTGACAATAGCAGAATTATTGCTCTGATGGCAGTTAGGTATTATTCAAAGCTATTTAAGGAGTGAAACCCTCTGTATGGGATAAGGAGTTATTAAAATGTATTTGACTAGGGACCTAAGAGGCTGAATGTCAGTCTTGCTCTACACCAATTTTTTTTATCAGTCTGAGAAGTCCCAGAGGGAAACATATAGACAGAGTATAAGTCTATTTTGAGTAGTCATTCAAAAATAAAATATTTAGTAAGGACAGTAACCTTCTGAAAGGCATTATATGTGGGCATGCTCAAAGCCTGAGAAAGACTGGGGATAGCTCAGAAAAGCAACAACATCCGATATAAATACCGAATAGACAAAAGAGGCATTTTATAGTCGTTTGATAAATGCATTTTAGACGTTATGCCAAGTTATACCATCTTCAGACAGCCTTGTATAATCTTCACCCCAAAGAACTTCAAAAAGAACAATCTAATGAACTTTTCACTGCTCATCCTGTCTTCTTACCCACAGGTAAGACTAATTTGCTATTTGGCATGCTGAAGTTAAAAAGGGTTTGGGGAATAAGAAAACTTCTGTTTGCCTTTGAAAATAAAACTAATTCAAGGCAGTTCCACAAATTGTAAAATGATGCTCTTGGTAGACATTGTGAAAAATGTCTCTAATACCATGAGAGAATAAAATCTACTATTTTTCAAGAAAATTTAATTCAGTTGTCAATTCTTTAGCTATGTTTAACTTAAAAGTAAGGAAATTAAATTAAAATTAACTTTGAACATGTCTTTATAGTTAAATATGCGTATACTGCAGTTGCTGCTAATGAGATGTATAGAGAGTCAGACACTTTTGGTGGGCCACCGTGGGTCCACAAACTGTCTCCTAAAGTAACAGGATCAAAAAAAAAAAAACAAAACTATTTTGTTTAAGTATTCTAGATAGTGTCAATTTCTGAGTGACTTACACAACAGAAACACCCTAACGGGACTGATTTATAAATTAGAGCATCAAATTATTATTGTAATGGGAGATATATCTTAGGAGATTACCAATATTTGACATTTGCCGAGGAAGTCTCCCTTCTGTTGGGGCGGTATACTCAGGACTCCATGAGCCCAAGAGTTCAGATGGACAAAAAACAAATTAGGATTTTTTTTAAAGAGCTGTTTCTCTCAAACTACAGTAACTGCAAATAAATCATTCTTTATGCTAGTGATATTATAATTAATAATGAATATTGGTTCTTTAGAATCCAATCCCTTTTTCACGTGGAGAAAGTAACATGTAGGAAATTCTTACATGTTTTCTGATTGCACAAAAGTGAGGGAGAGAAATGAAAAAGATCTAATGTTTTCTTCCCTTTTTTTTTTGGTCCCTAAGTTCTTTGGCTGTGATCACCCTTTGCTTCAGAATGTTATGATATGCTTGAGCAAAATAGAACTTTATTTCCTTCAGTTACATTTCAGTCACCTTTTTGTTGTGTTGTTTTTGCTTTTGTTTTGAGACTATAGAGACAGTCTGATCCCAGAAGCAGCAGTCAGAGTGCTTGGATTCAAATCCTCTTTGTATTTCTTGCTAATTGCCTATGTCTTGTTTTTTCACATCTGCAAAATAGAGATAAGGCAAAGGAGACTGGTGAAATGGGATAACATATGTATAAACAAGGGGCATTACTCCTGGCACATAACGTGCATTCAGTAAAGTGTTGATTGAACCTGAGTTCATGCAGATCACCTTTACAGGATGTGGGAAACATCCTGTTTTATCTTTAATATATTTAAGAAAACATCTCCCTTTGATAGATTCACTATCTCAAATGCAACACACATTTATACCTTCTCAGTTCCTTAGTGTTACCTATGTAGATGTCTAGGTTCAACCAAGTCTATATTGAATATTATTTACTTAGGTTTTACAGGGCAATGTTTTCTTCCTCTGTCCCTGAATTATAGGTATGTCTTCTTTTGGAGTTTATAGAGTGTACCAGACATGGTGTATAATAGTTGAGAGTCAATTCTGCTCATGTTTTCCCAAGTCTCAATTTAGTAACTTCATGTTAAGAGCTTGAAATCAACCATGTTGGGAATATTCACACCAACGAAATTAGCAAATGCTATAAATCAAGATTTCAGGCTGATGAAAGTTCTACCATTTTGTATCTGTGTCATGGTACCTTAGCCATGGCAGAGAAAGAACAGTTGGAAGGTTGTGTATTACTTTTCTATGCATTGGCTTCCACTCACAGCCATTGTCCCGAATTAAGTAAATGGCTGAGCTTAAATGCAAGAAAGCAAGGGAATAATGAGGATCACATGGTATGTTTTGTGAGCACCAAAATTTATGCCATGGATAATGGTTAAATGTTAAATTTAATAACCCTCAATTCTTATTTATAGATTCTATTGCTTTTGAGAAAATCAGTTTGCTAATAATCAATAATGATTATTCTGATGCAGTGAAATTACCTGCAATCTAATTCATAGCTACTTCTTGGATGAAGATGGCTAGTCATACATCCTGAATTGATGAGATAGGTCCACTGAGATGATGTTTTCCAGGGGAGCCTTGAGCCTTGTGACAAAGAACTTATCCTAAGGGAAGAAGGAATAAGTCCTCGAATTTGGCCAAATATAGAAATCCTTGATCTCAAAAAGGAGCTTTTAGCGGAAGAACAGGGAGTTTGTTCCTCAGATATGACTGTCATCTCAGGCCTGCCTGAACTCATATTTATGGTTTGCAGGAAGGGAGGAGAAGAATAAATAAAAGCCAATAAAAGCTTTTTTTGTATCAACACTGTATAAAATATTGGCGCACAAACTATGATGCCTTAGATTCCTGCTAAGGGAGTAAAATGCAGAACAGGAGAAAAGAATTTTACCCACTTTGCGACATACCTCTGCAATAATTTTTAACCTATGCCAGAGTCATATACATGCAGATATATTTAGACACACATTCAACATATGAATTCCAGCAGTCCATGCTGTCCCATGTGACATATCCCTGCTAACGCTCTAATGGAACCAGCACTGGTGCCTGGCTGAGGTGATAGTCTTAGTGGAAGTAACTGTAAGCAGGACAAGTAGAACTTGACTGAGAGTGATGCATAGAAGGTGAGCATAGTAGCCAGTGGAATTAGCCATTAGCTAGTAGGAAAGAGCACTGCTGTGGCCCAAGATAGAGTGGTACCTTCTCAGAACTGCAGAGCCATTTGAAGTCTCTATTGTAGGCATTGCTTTGAGTAGTGAGATTGTGGAAGAAATAGTGGACCCTATGTTGTGGGTTCTCAACAGTTTCACAAAGAATGAAATTTGAACAGGAAGCTCTATAAAGATCTGTAGTACCAATTTGATAGGAGTAAATCAGTTAATATATGTAAAAGGCTTATTTATTTATTTTTTTAACATCTTTATTGGAATATAACTGCTTTACAATGTTGTGTTAGTTTCTGCTGTATAACAAAGTGAATCAGCTATACATATAAATATATCCCCATATCTCCTCCCTCTGGCGTCTCCCTCCCACCCTCCCTATCCCACCCCTCTAGATGGTCACAGAGCACCAAGCTGATCTCCCTGTGCTATGCAGCTGCTTCCCACTAGCTATCTGTTTTACATTTAGTAGTGTATATATGTCAGTGCTACTCTCTCACTTCATCCCAGCTTACCCTTGCCCCTCCCCGTGTCCTCAAGTCCATTCTCTATGTCTGAGTCTTTATTCCTGTCCTAACCCTAATCAAGACAGTATGGTACTGGCACAAAAACAGAACTATACATCAATGCAACAGGATAGAAAGCCCAGAGGTAAACCCATGCACACATGGTCACCTTATCTTTGATAAAGGAGGCAAGAATATACAATGGAGTAAAGACAGCCTCTTCAATAAGTGGTGCTGGGAAAACTGGACAGCTACATGTAAAAAAATGAAATTAGAACACTTCCTAACACCATACAAAAAAATAAGCTCAGAATGGATTCAAGACCTAAATGTAAGGACAGACACTATAAAACTCTTAGAGGAAAACATAGGCAGAACACTTTATAAGTCACAGCAAGATCCTTTTTGACCCACCTCCTAGAGAAATGGAAATAAAAATAAACAAATGGGACCTAATGAAACTTAAAAGCTTTTGCACAGCAAAGGAAACCATAAACAAGATGAAAAGACAACCCTCAGAATGGGAGAAAATATTTGTTAATGAAGCAACTGACAAAGGATTTATCTCCAAAATATACAAACAGCTCAATATCAAAAACACAAACCACTCAATCCAAAAATGGGTGGAAGACCTAAATAGACATTTCTCCAGAGAAGACATACAGATTGCCAATAAAAGGCTTATTTAAATGCTTGGCACATAGCAAATGCTGTATAACTGTTAGTTGCTATATTGTTATTATTACCGTTATTATTATAGTTCCTGTACCATAGTCATCTTATTTCTACATACCTTAAAATTAAGTTTAGTGTTCTAAGGACAAGAGAGGCAAAATGAATAGGTTTGGGGGTTTAGGGCACTGTGGATGGGCATGAATGTCTACTAGTAATAAGGAAATTAGTAGAGAGAAGTGATACTGAGGTCATTTTTCTGCATTGAAGTGTAAAGTAGAAAATAAGGATATACATTTTACATCTCAGCTCTTTAAATCTAACTTTATACCTTATCTATATGAGAGTTAGATTTCTATAAAAACTTAAGCTATAATCAAGTTATCCACAGGAGGAGAATTTAGAAAATATAGACATTATGCTTCACTACAGCAACAAGGTTGGAGACAGTACAAGGCACACACCATTAGGCACTGAGCATGGAAGGACACGGGAGGGCTTATTTCAATCATCTTGAATAGCTCATGCTATTAAATATAGTGCATCCTTTCTCCACAGATGTCACTAGTACAAGAGAATATCAAAAGCACTTGAACTTAAGTAAAACATTTCTGCTTCCTTGGAATATATTTCTAATATTAAGTCATTAATGGTGTAGCATAATGCAATAGCATTTTAATGCACTTTGCATTGTCAAAGGTGGTGTGACCATAAAAACAAAAGAAAATTTCTTCAAGGTCTTTTTTTGTGTGTGTGGTAATAAGCATGTTATTTCATGTCTGAAAGATAAAACTGGCTTCTGACTATACATTCTTATCCACTACAGAATGGCCACAGAATGCCGTGGCTTATAAACTTAAAAAAAATCTTGCAAAGGAGCAAATTGAAAACAGAAAATTAAAATCGGAAATTTAAACTCAAAAGATAAAAAAATTAGGAAAAACTTGAAAATGTAATAGGAATAAAGAGCTAAACAGCAAAATAACAGAAATCAAGTAATGTTATCCTGGCATTGAATGTTAATTTGCCAGATTTATTCACATTATATATTTATAAATTCAGAGTAAAGATAAAATGGGTAATGAAGAGGGGTGATTCCCTTTTCTTTTCTTCCCCATATTGTCCCTAAGGATAAAATGAACGTTCTCATATACTACATTAAGCTAGAAACTAAAGTACAAAAATAATGCAAAATGATTTTTCTTTCATATTTCAATTTGATATTAAAGTCATGCACTAGTATGCATGGACTTTTATTGAGCATATTTATAACATTTTATTTTAAGGTGTTATTTAATTGTATATCCAAATTCCTAATTTTAGAACAGTTTATCTAGTTGAAATTATTTACTTGGTGAAGAGGAGGAAGGTGAGAGATCTTTCATGTGTGATCTAAGGTTTTTTGTTCTTTGAAAATGACTTAGTCTTGTATTTTAGTCTTTGGTACATACATAGATGACTGGATTATAGCTGGCTGTTTGTAAAAGAGTCTGTGGAAGGAGTCTTCCACTGTCTGCTGAGTTCAGCTATTCTGGGTAATTGGAAGGAGTTGTGGTTCTCTCATCCTGTCCCTTTAGAATCAGCGAACTAGCATAAATGCCAATATGTCACTTCCAGTGGGAAAGGAAGGAACAACTCTTGAGGTCTTCTGTTATACATGCAGGGAGCAGATAGGCATACAGGAGGCTGGGGTGGTTTATCTTGCTGACTTCTGGTTAACTTACTCTCTTAAGGCTAGAAGGAGAGCACTCAGGCTTTTCTCCTGAGAAATGCTGGCACAAATCAGACTAGCGTCAACCCATTTAGGAAAGTTGTGGTGATTTCTCCTAGGGAAGAGATGTAGGGGAAATTGAGAAGCAGGTAAGTTGTCTTTGGTGGCTATAGTGTTTCCATTTCAAATGCCTTGGCTTGCTAATTTGCAGACCCTCTCTTTAGAAGTTCAGAACTCTTATTTCCTCCCTCTTTCCCTGCCTTTCTTCTAACCATATAAACAGTTTAGCTGGTTCTATAGTAGACAATTACAAACCAACTACATGAACACAGAAAAGGAAGGGGGTGACTCTCTCCGGAAGTTCAGTCTTTCCAAGAAGATACTGGTTGGCTAGAAATTTGCTAGTTAAACTCCTTGGCAAGTTGTGTAGGTTGAGAATTACAGGCCAAGGGAGCAGTCTGTGCAAAGGCACAGAGACATGTAGTTTGTTGTTGTATCACAGGTAATGAGCACAGAAATGCTAAAAGATAAGACTCTATCTGACCTTGTCCCCTTACTAGAAGGAGTAGGATAGTCCTAACAGTGGAGTATTTAGATGAATACAGATTCCAAGTGAGAGTTCTAATTTTTTTTTTTTAAAGACTGTGCCACAGATTAAAAACAGTTATAATAAAATCTCATGTTAGATCTAGATGTACACGGGGCTAGGAGTGAGGAATTCCAGCCAGGAGTCCTAGACCTGGATAATATGCAGGGGGAGACTGAGAGAAGAGGAAAAGCAATAAAGGGAGACCATCTGGGATTTCTGAGCCTCTCTCCATCCAGCTCCCATCCTTTTTCCCTCCTCAGAACTGTCCAGGGCTCTATCTATTGCCTGGAATGTTCTTTCCCCTATTCTCCTCTGCTAACTCCTACTCATGGTTCTGTTCATTTCTTTTTTTTTTTTTTTTCATATTTAAGCAACTTTATTACTTTTTAAAAAATATTTATTGGAGTATAGTTGCTTTACAATGTTTTATTAGTTTCTATTGTACAGCAAAATGAATTGGTTATACATATACATATAGTCTCTGTTCATTTCTAAGGAGACACTTTCCCTAAAATACTTGTCACAGTAAGGTTCCTGGGTTAGGATGCTGAAGGCCTGAACCATGAAAGTTGGGTAAAGAGCTGGCAGGTTTTTAGGTTAGCTTAGGGGAGGCAGAATGGACCAGATGGTGGCTAATTTCATATGACGAATGAAAGGCAAAGGCTGGCTAAATAATTTGTGGGGCCCAGTGTGAAATGAAAACACAGGGCACATTGTTAACGAATGATTAAGAATTTCAAATGGTGACATTGAAGCATTTGATCAGGTGTGAGGCCCTTCACTGAACGGGGTCCAGTGTACCTGCACAGATCACATACTCCTGAAGCTAGCCCTGACGAAGGGAGAGCGTGGAGACGAGGGTTATTTTCAGCACAAGGGTAAGATGGTGGGAGGTACCTATGGTGGAGAAAACTAATCGAGAGAGAGGGGCAGACTTAGGCAAATGTTGGAACTGCTAAAATTTAGTTATTTGTGACACTTTGATCAGGTAGTGTCCAGTAGGCATTTGAATATCTGCCTGGAAAAAGATCTGCTTTTATTTTCTTCATTACCTACCTGTTCCTTCTCAGGTCCCACATCCACAGCCCCTAGTAACTTTTATATTTTTGGATGAATCAAAATTTTAAACCAAAGAATAATTGAATCTGCTTAAAAGTAACAAAGAGAAGGCTTTTGTCTCCATCAGGATTACAGGGTATATTGTGCTAAACACTGGGAAAGAGAATCCAGTCGATTATTTTAAGGCACTGAAGACAGTAACTGTTCTCCCAAGCTGAATCCTGGAGACTTGAAAGCGATAATAATCTTCTAAAGGTACCTTATTTATTGATCTACCCAACTCAGGGATTTTTATTTATTTTTACCTTGTACTCCTTGTGGTTGACTTCCTTAGTAAGCCATTATTTCCATAACAGTCTTAATGGCATTTTTTTCTGAAATTACATGAAAGCCAATTATGAGGGCTACAATATAAAACCATCCTATGCAACCCAGCTTCCTGGGTCTTTGTGGAAAAAAGGTGACTGGTGTTTAGCTATTGTGTTAAGTCTATTGAAAGATGACACGGATGATGGTGCTGCTGGGCGCTCTCCCATGACTCACAGACGGAGTTGCCTAGTAACTAACCCAAAATAACACTGCTGATGCACATCAAACCCGGGAGCCATGAGCTGCTGTGAATCAGGACAAAGGTGTCCCAGTCAGCGGCTAACTTTTCTTCTCATTCATGGTTTTAATTTGGAAATTTTGTGGCCTTTGGTCAGTGATCCATAGAGTGAATAAGAACTTCTGGGTCTATGACATCAATCTAGTGGCTTTCTCTTTTTTCTTTACTGACTGTGTAGTCTTCTTTGAAAGATTGATCCAGTAATGAAAGACGTGGGGGTCGGCTCAAAATAAATAGAGTAATAAACCAGCTCAGCCTTCAAAGGAGAAACATGAGTTTATCATACTTTTCTGGGCTTTGTTATCTGTTTGGTTTTTATTTTATCTTATTTTTAAATATCAGAATTAAGACATACTTCACAATTTAATTTAAATGTCTCCCTGTTATATGTTCTTCCAAAAAATACATGTATATATTTTAATGCAATTGATTTTAATTATGTTATGTTCAGTCATTTTTACCATGTATAAATAAATAAAGGCTCGAATGTCAACTGTAAAAACAACAACAAAAATTCCAAACTCTATGTATGTATGCAGGTATGTGTGTATATGTGTGTTTACATATACATTCACAGTGTTGAATTCAATAAAAGGTAGAATGCGATGAAGGTGGAGAAAAGTTCATTGGACTTGCAAGTTAGGTCAGCATTGGTGATCTTTGTCTCAACAGCTTCAGTGAGCTTTGTCTGAACAGGCTCTGAGAGGGACTGAGAGAAGCTATGTATTGCTAATGAAATATGGGTGTCATTGTGAATATTATTCTTAGAAGAGGTTGAAAAATAAAAGATGTATCTCTTGTCCTTATTTAAAAATTTGAGAGTATCATGTCGGCTCTGATCTCAGTGCTTTAAAAAATCTGCACACTCATTCTGCTTCCCCCAATTCCCTTGCTGCAGTTTACTGCACTCCCTGTCATTAGTAGCCGTCTTTACATGTAGACTCTGAGGAGTGTCCCTTTGTCCTACAGCACTTACTGTCCGGGCAACCGACTGTTCATTTCTTCTTCATGGAGGAATGTGTGCGTGTATCGGGGAAAGGGCTTTGTTCATTCCCACTGTCTTTCACACAATCACTTAGAGACAATTTTCTGCAGTTTTGGTTTGTAGGTATGGTTGGCTTAAGATATGTGAGTGGTAGTAATTCTACGTAAATCCTAATTGCATTTGTTTCAATGGGGAACAATAATAAATAATTATCAAAATAGCATATTTATTTATATATTTTCAGAAAATATTTCAGCACAGAAAATAAATTCAGAAGAAACTGAAATTTTAATCTATTTCTGTAATTTAAATGTAACACCAACTATTGCAGAAAATCTCTTGTAGACAGCAATAATGAGATATGTGATATTAATGAGACTAACAAAATGGTATTTGACTTTCTCAAGTGCTCTTTGAAAGCTTGAGTTCTCATTCGACTTTTATAGAAATACTAAGATGAGAGGAAATCAGAAAAATCCATGTTATTAACAATCTACATCCTGAAGTCAACACAAGTGGTTATGAACAAATTGTTTCTTCTATTTTCACTTTAATTTTTTTGTTTGTGTTGGAAATCACACAAGCTGATTAAGCTGTACAGGGTTTCAGGATGAACATCTTTAGCATTTATCCCCATTTTAAATTTAGAATTTGGCTTTCATTAATGTCACGCTAGGACCAATTTTAAATCACAATAACTACTAAAATAAAGAAGTTCTGGTAAGATGTAAGGGTGATTGGGATGCTCTACCCAGGAGCCCCTTTGGCACCTAGGCACCCAATTCCTCCAGCTCCGGCTAGTATTGACAACTAATGACTCAAAGGTAAATCCTTTACCAGGCATTACCTCACTGGAAGGCAGCTGCTTCACCCAGGCATGTATCTCCCCAGGGACAGCCATTATTCAATGACTTGACCATGTGGGGACATAAAAACTTGGCCTCCACTATGGAAAACTTTGAAGGCACTTCCAGCTTCAAAACTCACTGTAGGATTGGCCAAGGTTCTGATGCAACAGCTTCACAGATTGACCCCTTCCTCTGCCTAATTCATCCTTCACAGGTATTATTTCCCCATCCCTGATAACTTCTGCATGAAAGTCTTAGCGTCACAAAATATATTTCATATGACCTATAACAAAGGGATAATATTCGCATATATTGAGTCAACACCTTTTTTTTACACAATTCGTTTGCTAGAAAGATAAACCAATTAAGAGTGACATTTTCCTCAAGCAATGGGGCCTGTAGGCACAGGCAGAGCCCAGAAGATCATGTACAACATATAAGATACCTGTATTTTAGACAGCGAGCTCTGCAATACTTCTAAATAATTTTAAAGAGGAAGTAACAGAATATGATTTTAGAAAAATTATTTTGACCACTAAGGGTATGAGGGATTAGCAAAATACAGAAGTACCAGTTCAGAGGCTGCTTTTGCCCAGGTGAGAAATGTTTGGGTTTGAAAGACAGTTGATGCAGTGGTGGTTGAGCCACTCTCCAGAGCCATGCAGGAGAGAGAACCACTGGACTTAGTTGGTGATTGGATAGGACACAGGAAGGAGAGAGAGGAATCAGAGAGGAAGTGGAGTTCTCCAAATCTGTTGGCTGTCTGAGTGAATGGTGATGTTCTTCACCGGATTGGGATAACTGGAGGGGAAGTAGGCTAGAGAGGAAAGATAGATCAGTTTTAGACCAGCTGAATTTCAACAAAAGGTGCTTAGAGAGAATGGAGTGATTTTGAATGAGAGAGGAGAGATTACTTTGACTCACGTATTAGAAACAACAAGGTATTTTGTTTATTTTCTTTTGTAAAAAATAAGTCGTATTACTCAGACTTGATATAATATCTTTTCTATCTTTGTTCCCACTCTCTATGGTTCCCAAACTCGTTGTCTTCAAACCAGTGAACTCAGAACTTTATTTGAGCACATGTATCAATTTTCTACAGCAAAAAGATTCTGGTCTAAAACGGGTCCCCATAAAAGCACTGGGAAGACCTGATTATCTGGTTACTGACAGTCACATTTAGTAGCGTAACTAATTTCAGTTCCAAATAGGAACTGAAGCAGTAAGAAAGTTAGGCAATGAGGAAAAAGGTATTTGGGGATATTGACTGCACTGCCTCAAAGAAAGCATCATTCAGTCTTGACTTAAATTCCCTTTAGTTTACCAAGGGGAACACTGAACAAGATTCTCTTTCTTTTGCTCTCTTTTACATTCTATATCTCTATATATTACCTATTATATATAATATATTTTATATTATATATTACAAATGAATATATATGTATTTCATAACTTCACATCTGTCTATTTGACAAATATGGGCAATGTATCATTCCCTCATCATTTTATAACTTGGCATATAAATACCGAATGAATTAAAAGAAATTATTTTTGGCAAATATCACACTTTAAGGGTGTATAAAAGGGAAAGTCTACAGAATATGGATTACTACAAGCAGAGACTTGTGCATCTGCCCTGATAGTGCTCTTATCAACTTCTGAACGTCAGAGGGACTCTCTCCCTTGTTTCATAAAAGCAAGTCCTACATGCCCTGATAATGAATTGAGTCAATTACTTTGGTATTTATAAATGAACTGTCAGCATGTGAATGCATCCCTTCATTGGGGTAGACGGCCATAGAACCAGGAATTCTTCTCTTAACCACTTTTCACACTAGAAAAATCATACCAATAATTAAACCAGCTTGCTTTGGATGAGATAAACTGCACATCACTATTAATTTATGCAAAAACAATAATTGCAGCCAAAAGAATCAATTTTACCATATTAGACACATTTGTTCAAAAGGGTTTAAACTAGATCATCCAGAAGTTAGATATTTTGATCACCTCTGCTTTAGATTTTCTGCCATTTGTGTGTGTTGACTGTATGTTTTTTCTTTCTTTCTTTCTTTCTTTTCTTTCTTTCTTTCTTTCTTTCTTTCTTTCTTTCTTTCTTTCTTTCTTTCTTTAACACAAGTAGGCTCTGTAAGTGCTGGAAAAATATTAAAAATCATGGAGCAACAAGAAAATTATCTTTCTTTCCCTGTGAGTTATATATTCTAAGTGTAATTATAGAGAGGTGGCCTGAATGACCTTGCTTGTGGACTGATGCCATCTGCTCACCTGTGGATTTCTGTTTCAGGGCATAATGCCTACTTGCAGATGCATGCTGGAGCTGTAGAACATGACATACTCTTACCTGCTCCTACTCTTTCACTGCCCTTCTGTTCCCAGGAATATTCATTTATGCAGAATTAGGAGTAACTGGGAATAACATGAAAAGGAGAACACTGTTACTTGTAACTATTCATCGTCTCAGCCTCCCTAGAATTCATTTTTCTGCAGAAGCATTATAAACCCCCCTGGATCATATGTCAAAAAAGAAGAAAAATTTTCATTTATGGAACACTGAAGCATCACTTTAGTTTTAGCTGAAGAAACATGAAGTAATTTCATTCAAACTCTTTGAAAAGTTTCATAGATGACTTCTTTCAATTTTGACATACTACCAGGGCAAAAACAGTATCCATTTCATTAAAAGTCATGAGGTTTATTTATTTAGTTTTTTTGGTGTAAAGTAAAATAAATGTCAAAGTGTAATTAAAAGTGACTTTTCCAAGAGAGGGTGCTGAGTGCCATCAAAGGAACTTCTATTAGATGAAGAATCGTTTCATCTTCCTGAGTCCTGGACCCTATTGCTGGACATCTAAGCAAAGACAATGACGTTAGTGAACATATGAAGCTTAGAAGGGGATAAGTACAGGGCCACTAAACCTGGAAAGTATTGTTTTTTAATACATTTGGGATTTCACATCAGGTTCTAAAGTAGAGAACTGGTTCTTAAACTCAACCCATGAAAATGGTAATCAGAGACTTAACTTCCTCCTAGGAGGCAGCAGTAAGTAGAGGAGAGCTGGATCTAGGTTGGAACACCAGATTCCTGACTTAGTAGCTGAGAATAATTGCACATGTAAAAGAATTCTTTATGTCTTGTTAATTTTATAAGAAGTTCGGAATGATTCTACCTACCTCACATGGTAGGTAGTATAGGGAAGTAACATAGGGAAAGCTCCTGGCACATGGTAAGTTAATATTCACTTCCCCTTGCATTTTTAAATCGCACCTGCTATTTAGAGAAATATATTGCTAAGTACATATTTTTGTTTGTTAGTTCTTTTAACACTCTTTTTGAGCTAAAGCATTTTATTTTTGAATCTGACTCACATGAACCAAAAACATTGCCTATTATTAATCTTAAGGGTATTTGGGAGGCTCAGACAAAGTAGGGAAAGGTCTGGGACGTGAAGGGCAGCTTCCTAGGTCCTTTTTGTTCCTGCATAAGACATGTTTTCTGACATGTGCTCTCTGGCCGGAGTTGACATGGTCTCCAAGTGAGAGATTATCCCCTCACACAGCAGAAGGATTTTAGTTCTCTCCGTTTTATACCATAGCTTATGTAATACTCTCCAAGCTTCGTAAATCTGTAGATTCCAGGTTTATTAACTACAAGCAATCCTAAGCCATGGGCTTCCTGTAAAGAATATTCCATGAATAAAGATCTTCCTTTTACTAAATATTATTACTCTATTTACCTAGAGGTGCAGAAAATTGTTGGCAAGGACATTAGACTAGATGTTCTGCCTTCTTTTATTTGTCTTAGGAGTATCCCACCGGTTAAGGGAGTCGGTGGGTCACAACTGATTTGACTTCTTCTTCCCCAGATCTCCTCTCTGTTTAACAGAATGTTAACACAGAAACTTGTACCTGGACATGTCAGTTTCCTCTGTTCTTCTCACTGCACCTTCATGTAAACTTTGATAAACTGATCCTTGTGAAGTAATGGAAAAAGTATTGGACGATCATTCAGGAACAGGAATCCTTGTGCTTGTCCTGACCTTGTGCATGTTACTAAAAGCCTTCGAGGTTCTTTTGAGGATTACATAAGAAAGTGTAATCTAAATATTTCTCAGTCCTTTCTTTATCTGTTACATTGGGATTATACTTGTCCTGGGTATTCAGAGGATTTGGGGAGTTATATAGCAGAAATATATGAAAAATAATAGAAGTCGTATTATATATTGTACACTTATCATCTCACTTACTGTTCAATTTTCAGAGAGATGTACACTAAATAAAAATTTACTTTTTCCACAATGAAAAAAGCGTTGCATTTTTTGGTATATGAACCATGCTTGTTGTAAAGTAAACAGTTATAAGACTATAAAAAAGAAAAGTACAAATATTTCTTAGTTCTATTCCCAGAGATAGCCAGTTAAAATCTACAGCATATCTTTTTAGACTGTATATATATACATGCAGACTTGCATCATCTCTTACTCTTTCTCAGTATAATTTTCTATATAAATTTTATATATATATATAAATATAAATTTTATATATATATATAAATATATAAATATATAAATATTATTATATTATCATTATAATTGACAACTTGCTTTTTTCCTCCAATATTTTGTCTATATGTCAATATAAATTGATCTAAATCCTAATTTTTCATTCCCAGGGAGTCTAAATTTATATTCATATGTAAACTTAAGTATTAACAAAATGTCTGCACTAAATCTTTGGAGTTTATAGTTATACTAATTTTACACATGATAATTTGTAGTACAAACTGCATTTTTATTATAGCAGTGTTAGGAGACTTTGTTTCCCATAACTATCAATGGCAAAATGATTATGATGCTATATCCATAACACATTTTATATACGTGACAGCAATAGCTAATAATGATTGAAAAGAGACTATATTGTATGCCAGACAACATGATAAGAGCTTTATATACATTATCACACTTAATCTTCACAATAATCCTATAAAATAGGTATTATTAATGTTTTCAGTTTACAAGGAGGAAAAGTGATACATAGAAGGGTTTAATATCTTACTCAAGGTCAAACAGCTAAAGATCTGATTGAGTCCAAAGTCCAAGCTTAAATACTATGCTAAACATCAAGAAAATCAAGGTTCCTCCAAACTATATTGTGATGGGAAATTAAGTTTCATTTTCTCCCTTTGCCAGAGTTCCCAAGCATACTCAAGTGGGTGCTTAGAGTCCCTGGTTTCTCTTGGTACAAGAGACTTCAGCTTGCCCCTTAATCATCTTTCTTCTTAAATTAACTGAACTTGGGATAAAGGGTGACAGAGGGAGAGCGGGATTCTAACCAGTAAGTCAGTCATATTTTCATCTGATTCCCAGCAATATTGCTGCTGCTTGCAACTCAGCCACACAAACTGCCAATATTTTCAGTTTACTCACAGCTCTATATGGGTCAGCAAGGTCTTTTTTTTTTTTTTTTTTTTTTTTTTTAGCAAGGTCTTTATTACTTTGGGGACCCTTTTACTCAGCAGCCAAGGTCACATTGCTTTCTGGCTGGGGCTCTGGGCTTTGTCACATTTGGCTGTCATGGGTTTGATTGGCACAGTGGTAATTTTTTTTTAACGCAGTCCACCTTAAAATCTGAGGTGTTGGGCTTTCCTGGTGGCGCAGTGGTTGAGAGTCCGCCTGCCGATGCAGGGGATGTGGGTTCGTGCCCGGGTCCGGGAGGGTCCCACGTGCCGCGGAGCGGCTGGGCCCGTGAGCCATGGCCGCTGAGCCTGCGCGTCCGGAGCCTGTGCTGCGCAATGGGAGAGGCCACAGCAGTGAGAGGCCCGTGTACCGAAAAAAAAAAAAAATCTGAGGTGTTTTCTTTCCTATCGTCATGAGAACAACTCTTCAGTTATTGCCTAGTTTTTACATAAGGGCAAGCTAAGATTTCCAGGGTGGTGAGACTGACAGCAAAATTTTATCTGTATTTCTTTGACTCAGTTTCTCACTCTCTAGTAGTTCGTCTTCATCTACAGTTAAACACTCAATCCGGAGCAGTACGAACTTAGTATTCAGTGCCTCATCTATGATTTACCATGGGGGGTTTTCTCAGGGAAATCTGAAGGTCAAAGCTTTCTTAAAGCAGCCAATATCTACTGCAAAAGTGTTGGAGAACTTTTGCTGACTTCTGCAAGTGGATTGAAGGTTAACGTGATAGACTGCAGGAGGGGTTGAATCCTAAAATAGCCTAGCTGTTACCTTCTTTATATTACATGTTCCACTCCCTCATCTTTCAGGCAAACCAACCAAAGTTCTGATTCACCTGGCTTTGGCCAGTAATGGTCATAGATTTCCCTTCTTGCACTCTTGGTTTAAGTGCGTTTCTCTGTAACTGTTTTCTGAAGGGCGTCAGAAACTTCTGTCCGCGCCCCCACCCCCAGGACATATGTTAGTACTAGTTTTTACAATGTGGTGGTCCTGAGACTGACCACCATATTGGTGAGGAAATACTGCCACCTGGAGGAGAGTTACAACAATGAATTGGAAAAACGATTATTGTCTGGTTGACAGTACGATTTGGTTAACATATGTGTTGGGTTAGCCAAAAGGTTCCTTAAGTTTTTAAGTGAAAATAAAAGACACATTTTTCATTTCCACCAAGAACTTTATTGAACAACGTATTCACCATTTTATTCACTACCTTCTGTCATTTTTCAGGCAACTTCATAATTCCATCTTCCCAAAACTTTTTTTTAACATCTTTTATTGGAGTATAATTGCTTTACAATGGTGTGTTAGTTTCTGCTTTATAACAAAGTGAATCAGCGATACACATACATATATCCCCAGTTCTCTTCCCTCTTGCGTCTCCCTCCCTCCCACTCTCCCTATCCCACCCTTCTAGGTGGTCACTAAGCACCGAGCTGATCTCCCTGTGCTATGTGGCTGCTTCCCACTAGCTATCGGTTTTACAAAACTTTTTGTCTTTTTGAGCAAAGAACTGTTCTAGGTGCCTTTTACAGTCTTTGATGGAATTGAAATTTTTTCCATTAACAGAATTTTGTAAAGACTGAAATAAATGGAAATCCGAAGGTTGCAGTGTCTGGTGAATATGGCGGATGAATGAGAACTTCCCAGCCAAGTCGTAACAGTTTTTGCCTAGTCATCAAAGAAACATTCGGTCTTGCGCTATCCTGATGGAAGATTATGTGTTTTCTGTTGACTAATTCTGGACGTTTTTCGTCAAGTGTTGCTTTCAGTCTAATTGGGAGCAGTATTTGTTGGAATTAATTGTTTGGCTTTCCGAAGGAGCTCATAATAGAAAACTCCCTTCCAATCCCACCGCATACACAGCATCACCTTTGGATGAAGACCGGCCTTTGGTGTGGTTGTTGGTGGTTCATTCGCTTGCCCCACGATCTCTTCCATTCCACATTATTGTACGATATCCACTTTTCATCACCTGTCACAATTTGTTTTAAAAACGGAACATTTTCATTGTGTTTAAGTAGAGATCGCATGCAGAAATATGGTCAAGAAGGTTTTTTACCCCTTATGTGGAATCCAAACATCAAAGCGATTCACATAACCAAGCTGGAGCAAATGATTTTCAACACTTGATTTGGTTATTTTGAATATGTCGGCTATCTCCCGCGTGATATAACATTGATTGTTCTCAATTAATGTCTCGATTCAATTGCTATCAACTTCAACTGGTCTACCTGACCGTGGAGCATCATCCAGCGAGAAATCTCCAGCATGAAACTTCGCAAACCACTTTTGACATGTTGGATCAGTCATGGCACCTTCTCCATGCACTGCACAAATCTTTTTTTTGTGTGTTTCAGTTGCTTTTTAACCTTTCTTGAAATAATAAAGAATAATATGCTGAAAATATTGCTGTTTTTCTTCCACCTTCAATATTAAAATGGCTACACAAAAATTCACCAATTTTGATTTTTTTTTTTAATGCAAGCTGGTATGACAGCTGTCACAATACAATCTAACAAAACTGTTTTGAACGAAGTTAAAGACAACTAAGCGCTACTACAGCCATCTTATGGAAAACACCGAACGAAACTTTTGGCCAACACAATATTACCAATTCCCATGGGCTTGCCTCAAATCCCACTTATTGACTTGAAAGATCATTTTTCCCCTTCTAGAAAGCCATACCTCTATCAGCATCTCATCTTTGTTGATAAAATTATCTAGAACTGGTAACTGTCAGAGATTTTATCTCACTTACAAGCTAACAAGTTTGCCTGCCCATGGAGGTGGGGAGAAGACAGGAGATTCCTGTGTCAGGCACAAAAGGCTTTATTACTCACAACAGCAATAATCAGAGTATTAACATTTTCTTCTTCTAGTCCCCTGGTGATGGGAAGAGGAACAAATGATACATGTTCAAGCAGTGGTTTGAGGCATAGAAGAACTGTGAGTTCAGAGAACTCAGATCGTTCACAGCAGCAAACCTGCTTGCCTTTTGCTCTAGCAGGAGACATTAACTTTATCATACAAGATAGTAAGTATTCCTGCCTTTTTCTCCAAAAGGAAACACTATTATATATATATATATCCATTGAAAAATAATCTAGAACAAAGGCAGTCAGTGTCTCTGCTCATAAGGCATGTGGAAATGCAAGAGAATGATGGAAAATTTTCTCCTGACCGGGTGGTTGGTTGTACCCCAACTGGCAAGGGAGCCTCAAGATTTATAATTTCAAAGTTTTCAGCCTTGGCTATGACTGCCCACATGTTTTTTTTGTTTGTTTTTTTTTTCGGTATGCGGGCCTCTCATTGTTGTGGCCTCTCCCGTTGCAGAGCACAGGCTCCGGACGCTCAGGCTCAGCGGCTATGGCTCACGGACCCAGCCGCTCCGCGGCATGGGGGATCTTCCCGGACCGGGGCACGAACCCGTGTCCCCTGCATCGGCAGGCGACTCTCAACCACTGCGCCACCAGGGAAGCCCTGCCCACATATTTTTATCCATGTCTCAGCATTCCATTCATTCCCTATCAGTGTCTTAGCTGGCTGGATTGAGCATTTAATTAGCACAGCAGCGCTAACCGTTATGATCAGGTGTCTGACTTGGTTCTCAGCCATGCCTGTTTCCGGCTGTAAGAGATGAAATGTCTACAAAGCTCCCAAAGAAGTTTTCTAATTGTCCCCTTGAGTTTCCTGTTGAGTCACACATCTCAATTTCTCCTTTACCTCTTGTATACTCTCCAGGACTTCAAAAGTTAAATTATGCCACCATCTTTTATAATCAATATTTGGTTATGATTATTGCAACTGCAATTGTGATATCAGTGCCACAGTTATTTGATCACTACTTGCCTTCATTCTGCATTTCACTGAGTGTTATGGGCTAAATATTTTTTTTTAATGTTTTTCTACTGTGGTAAAAGTCACATAATATAAAACATACTATTTCAACTATATTTAACTGTACAGTTCAGTGGCACTAAGTACATTCACATTGCTGTGCAACTCTCACCGTCATCCATCTCCCCAATTATTCACCTTCCTAAACTGAAACTCTGTCCCCTTTAAACACTAACTCTCCATTCCCCCTCCCCCCACACCAGCCCCTGGCATTCTGACTCTATGAATTTGACTATTCTAGGTACCTCGTATAAGTGGAATCAAACAGTATTTGTCTGCACCTAATATATATTGGAATGCGTTTTTAAGGTTAAATTAATATATATGGACTAAATGTTTATAAAAAAGGAAAAACTCAATTTTCCTCCTACGGGGAAAAACCCAGTTCTTCCTTACTGTGTTTCTTCCCTGTGAGTGTCCTTTGCTATTCACAAAGAACACTTCACTCTGGTCAAATGTGTGGAGGTTTTTCTCCACAGCAACCAATTCTCTGTGAAAACCAGCTGGGTGTTTCACTCACAATTTAACTCAATTCTGACACTACCTGGAGATAGAATCAGATCCCACTGGGTAAGGGCTCAGTCCCACAAGATTCCAGCCCCTCATGGTCCCCACCCCCCTCCCCCCACTCCAGATGCATTTACAAGCCCAGGTTATCATCTGTGCTTCTGACCAACTGGATATAGATCAGCGTTTCCAATGACCTCTCCCTGAGGTTTAATTAATTTGCTGGAGTGGCTCACAGAACTCAGGGAAGCACACACTTACATGTATCAGTTTATTAAATGATATGATAAAGGATACTGATAAAAAAGTCAGATGAAGAGAGACATAAGGTGAAGCCTAGGATGGTCCTGAGTGAAGAGTTTTGCCCTGTGGGCTTGGGAAGTGTCACTCTCCTGGTGTATATGTGTTTGTCAACCTAGAAGCTCTCAGAACCCTGTACTTTGGGGATTTTATGGAGGCGTCCTCATGTAGATCAGTTATTTCCAGCTCCTCTCGCATCTCCAGAGGATGGAGGGCAGGGCTGATAATTTCAAGCTTCTAATCATGGCTTGGTCTTTCTGGTGACCAGTCCTCAGGCAGGAGCCACCCAGTCTCCTCAATAGAACAAAACATGTTCCTGGTGTTCTTATCACTTAGTAAGTTATAAGTATTTTGGGAGCTCTGTGCCAGAAACCAGTGGCAGAAATATACATACATATATATGTATAATACCTATATATGTATATATATAAAGTATTATGTAATATATATATTTTTTCCTATTATCTCACAGTTGTGTCCTCCCAAAATTCATATGTTGAAGCCATAACCCTCAATGTGACTATATTTGGAGATAGGGCCTGTGAAGAGGCAATAAATGTTATATGAGGTCATAAACTTTCATTCTATAGACTGGTGCTCTTATAAGAAAACACACCAGAACTCTCTCTTTTCACACGTACCTGCTAAGGAAAGGCCATGTGAGCACACGGTGAGAAGATGGCTGCCTACAAGCCAGGAAGAGAGCTCTCACCAGAAATTGACCCTGCTGGCACCTTGATCATGGATTTCCAGTTTCCAGAACTGAGAAGATAAATTTCTGTTGTTTAAACCATAACATCCAGCCTGTGGTATTTTGTTATGGCAGCAGAGCCGACAAAGATACCAGGCCACCAGCAACAGTAATTTGAATTATTGTCGCACTACTACCTGCCATGGATTACCCATTCCTCATTTCCTTCTGCCAAAGGGATTATTCCTCTACTCCTCAAATAAGCAACTCCTTATATAAGCAACTCAATCCCAGAGTTCCATTTTTAACAATATCTTTCCTGAGGCCACTGCTGACTCTAATTTTTCTATCAGTCAGTACTAGAAAATACAACAGATAAACTCCAATTGGGTAACTTGAGAAGAATTTAATAAAAGGTCTGTTTACTGTCATGGGAGCAGGGTGTTCGGAGACCCACAAGAGATAGTGCATGTCATCACTAGGGCTGAGGAGGTAAGAAGAGAAAATGGTTACTGGAGGCTGGGAACTGAGTGTGCTGAGTAGATAGGACTGCCTGACTGGACCTGAGGCCTTGGGAGGCAAGGCCTGAGCCAGCCCCAGTCCTGCTGGGAGTATCAGGGAACTCACTCCTCTCCTTGCCTCAGACCCCCTTCTCACTTATTATCCAACTTTTCTTTTTGTTGTTTTTTAAGAACAACTGGTGGCACTTTGATTGAATCTTTCCATCATTTCAGGAATGGATACATATTTCAGGTATGAAATTATCTTTTCTGTCTATAAGGTTTCTTTCAGTTTAAACATTTATAAACTTTCAGAGTAACTTACCTTTCACCTTGGATCTCAAACAATGAATCTCATGTGGATAAAGCAGTTGATGGGACTTTGTGCCATCCCTTGGTTGGGACACACATTTTCACCGGTTGAAGGATGAAAGTGGATGCAAAAGAGCAAAGAAAATGAATTATAGAATAACTTCCCCCCCACACCCCCCCGCAGGGCTCCCTTTCACTTTTCTTCATCCTGCTGTCCACTCTGGGAGGCAGCTCTATATGGCTATCGGATGGAAGGAAAACAGTGTTATTGGGGTACTTATATTCTGGTTTCTTTTCTGTTAGGTTACTATGTCCTGGCTGCCATGCTCCACAGAAGGTCAAAGTTGTTGGGGACCAAATGTCTTCACACAGATGTCTCTGCATCTGGGATTTGGAAACTGCCCTCTCATATCCAGGAGAAATACTTGTACCCTAATTTTTACTAGTTCTACATAACTCCCCTTTCCTTTGTGTTTTCTTTCTTTCTTTCTTTCTTTTTTTTTTTTGTGGTACGCGGGCCTCTCACTGTTGTGGCCTCTCCCATTGCGGAGCACAGGCTCCGGACACACAGGCTTAGCCCCTCCTTTATGTTTTCTTATACCCTTGCAACATTTTGGTAAATAGTTCCTTTATCAAATTATCTCTAATTACTCAATTTGAAAGTGCTATCTGTTTCCTGTTAGGACCCTGAAGATACATCCACGCCACCATATTGCCTCCTTGGCTCCTTTAATTCTCTCAGCAGCCTGATGAAATAGGTTATTATAACACTTTAAAGGTAAGGATACCGAGGGTACACAAGAGATTGGTACATTTCTTTGTAGCTTTTTATTAATTGCTCTTTAAACAAGTTGAAATCACTTAGTTTGCACAAATTTCATGTTTTCTTTTTCTCTTATCATTTTCTCTTTTCTCATGTCATGAAGTTTTCTTCATAAATATAATTTTAAGGACTACATGATAATCTATTTTGTGGGTGTGACATGATTTACAAACTCATTTTCTTATGCCAAACATTTGGATCATTTTATGTTTTTCACTACTCTGAATAAAACTGTGATAAACATTTCTGAGGGTAGCACTATCTAATCTGATTTGCTCATTCAGATACATATATACAAATATAGATCTTATATATATAAATATATATTCATAGGTAACATGTAAAAATATATACATACATATATGAAAATGTATATATGTAGTCAGCTCCAAGAATAGTTTCGTCTAGGAGTGCACTCATTGCCTGGACCCAGAATAAGAAACTCTCTGTATAACAAAACATGTATATAAGATATTATATACAAACATATATATATGTTTAGATATCTATATGTCTATATATGCAGATTTATTTATTCACTTATTTGGAGCACATATATTTATATATGTTTGTGTTTTGTTGTACAGAGAGTTTCTTATTCTAGCTGTTTTGGTCCAATTTTTTCTCTCTCAATTTTGCCAAAGATACAGGGAAACTAGAACTGTTTCCAGGCGATGAGTTCAGTCCTAGAATAAACTATTCTTGGAGCTGGCTTTATGTAATTATTTTGAGCAGATTAGAAAGAGTGGTAATGATAATGTCTTATATTTGAACAGAACTGTAGAACTTATAAAGAAAATCTCATATGGCCAACCAAATTTCCCCAAATTTCCCCCACTGGACACGTGGAGAAGAAACAAAGCCACAAGGTCTAAGATTTGCCACAATGTCAGTTTGGTCATTCATATACTGACACTGAGTCTGGAAAATTCTGACAACTCCAAAGTGATTCTGATGAACGCTAGCATCCCATGAATTGTATTTTTCATGACTGAGAATGAGTCCAATAATATAAGGTTGGGATCTGCACACCCAGCCCCTGCTCTGCTACTTACCAGCTGTACAAGGGATTTGATTTCTCCGAACTTCTGATGTTTCATCTGTAAATGGGGCTAATAATACCTTCCTGACATGGCTGTTGTCAAAATGTAATGTGCATTCATATTTAAAAATGATTTGAGGGACTTCCCTGGTGGTGCACTGGTTAAGACTCCATGCTCCCAATGCAGGGGGCCTGGATTCGATCCCTGGTTGGTGAACTAAGATCCCACATGCCACACAGCACAGCCAAATAATAATAATAATAGGATAAATTATTTACAAAAATTATTTGATAAAATGTTGGTGAGTACTAATGGGCTAGAGACATAGTTACTGGACATAGCAAGGGCTCTATCTTTGGACTATATTACCAGGTCGTTTATTATTTTTCATTGATCTTATATAATATAGAAGAAAGAGAAAATATGTTCCAGCTGCATTATGTAATTAGTACTGAAACAATTGTCATATAGAATATTCCCTGTGCTTATTCTTTATGATCCTAGACGCTACTGCTCAACCTTGACTCTGCTCTTACCTGACTCTACAAGTAGGCTGTTGCCTCTTGCTTAGTCTTGAAATTCCACAGTTACAGTCAACTCTTTGTATAAAAATTGCTCTTACTTGCAAGAAAAACTTGGCATGGGATCTTATAACACAGAATAATTGCCCTGGAAAGGATCTGAGAAAACATCCATTCCTGGAATTATAAATTCAAATTTCTAGGGAGGCATGAGTGAAGAATGATGAGTAGAGAGTCCTGTGACCCTCTTGCCTTTAATTTTCTCATATGTGATAGAGACTTGAGTACAGATATTTTAATTTTATTTTTTTACTATGAGGAAAACAAGAGTGGGAGAGTGTTGATAAATAGAAACGGAACTTTAGTTTCTATAACTAGGAAAAGTTAGTGTGTGGTGGTAAGTTGGGCAAGTTGCAGATGCATGCCTTACATTGGATCCCTGGAAACAGACTCTGAGAAAGAGAATGACATGTAGGCTCACAGGTGTGTGCTCTGAAGAGATGCATTTGTAAGAAAATGAGGAAAACGGGGCTGAGGAAAGATCTCATCTGATTTCATGGAGAGCTCTGAGGGGCTGGGATGGCCCCTTAGAATTGTCCTCAACTAATGTAAAGGAGCCAGTCAATGGCTAAGGGCCCTTACTGGGAGGGAATACAGTCTTGAGTTAGATAGTTCCTTGCAGATGGTCAAGGGCAATTCTGAATATGGGACACAACTCTGAGCTCTCAGCAGTTGACATTCCCAGTGGAGACTGAATGCAGGGTGAAGAGGTATGATGGTTATGTCAACTGTGAAGAGGGACTCTGAACCGTGTATCATCATAACCCTTCTGTGCTGCTTCCCAATTTCAGCTGGTTGTTGTCACACGGAGAAATGAAGCCAATAATACCACATCTTCCAATGTTTCAAGAAAATTGTCTAATTTATATTATTGAGTTAAATCTACCAATTGAAAATCTTTGTCAAATGTAAAATATTATAAGTTGACACCCATGTGATCTCAGGGTTCCCAGTTTGCTAATATTTAGTTCAATCCCCTCATTTTACAGATGAGAACACTGAATCTTTGAGAAAAAAATTAAAAAGTCTGTAGTCATAGAATTAAGCTGATGCCTTTGATTTCCGAGTTCCCAGTGCAGTTTCTTGTTCCTTTTCCTAAATCGAGCCAATGGATATCAATGAAAATGTGCTTTTTCTTAAACTAACTTAGTACTCATCAGGTCTTCATAGGAGCACTACAGATAATATCTTGTTCATTAAAATTTATTTGTAGACAGCCCCAAGGGAAACACTTGGTACTAAACACTTGCTCAGGGCAGGCGCTCCAAAAAACCTAGCCAGCACATTGCTGCCTCCTAATTAGCAGATTAGGATAGGTCTGTGAGTCTCTGGGGATCCATAAAAGATTATAATTAGTTGAGAAAGTCAAATTGTAAAGTACATTCTATAAGGAGAGTTCAAACGGAATTGCTGTCTTTTTATGCTCTTCTACTTAATGCTAACTAGGTGCCATTAGAGTTACAAAATATTTTTTATTTTATTTTAAAATAAAATATTTTAATTTCTTATAGAGACACTTGTTCAGTGTCCTCATTTTCAGGACAGTGAAAGAAAATTTGAAGTTTCAGGGAGTTTGGAAAAGACCTTCGATGACCAAGGCCAATAGACTTGGTGAATCCTTCTTATCCCCACCTCCTTATGCCCACTTCCACTTCCTGCACATGGCAAAGTCCTAGGGAAAAGTCTGGACTTGGGATAAACTGTACCTATTTTTAAAATTATCTTAAAATAATTATCTTAATTTTAGAAAAATTTTAGGCCTATAGAATTATTTCAAAGATAGTTCAAAGAGTTCTTTAAACCCCAACCAAATTTTCCCTGTTATTAACTCTTATGTTAATATAGTACATTTGTCACAATTAACGGAAAATATGAATACATTGTCATTAAATAAACTCTATACTTTATTCAAATTGCATCAGTTTTGCCATAACTTTTTTCTATTTGAAGACTCTATCCAGGATACCACATTACATTTATTAATCATGTCTCCTTGAGCTCATCTTGGTTGTGACAGTTTTTCAGATGTTCTTTGTTTTTGATGACCTTGACAGTTTTGAGGATTTCTAGTCAGGAATTTTGCAGACTATCCCTCAACTGGGAATTTTCTAACGTTTTTCTCATAATGTGACGAGAGTATATGTTTTTGGGAGGGAGACCACAAAGGTGGAGTTCCATCTCATGCTATCGTATCAAGGTTGCACACTGTCAATATGACCATTGATATCAACCTTAGTCAGCCGGCTAGACACATTTTCCACTTTCTCTGCTGCAAAATTACTTTCCCTCAACTCCCTTTCCATACTGTACTTTTTGGAAGAAAGTCACTATGCAAAACCCACACTTAGAGGGGCAGTTATGTTCTTCCTCTAAGGATCAAGTATGTACATACATTATTTGTAACTTTTCTCCATGGGAGACTTAAGGGGCTTTTGTTCTGAAGGAGAATAGTAAGTTTAATCTACCCCTGACTTACATTAGAGGCATATCAACATTTAAACATTATAATTTATCTCATATTATTAAAGTTCTGCTATGACAGAAGAAGTAAAAATTAAGAGCTTTGATATCCTCTGTGGTTGTGACATGGATTACCTAAAAGCAGTATTATTTTTTACAACTGTGGAAGGAAATTGAGATAAGGATAATCACTGAGTTTTTATGGGTGCTGTATTTTATTCTCTGATGGTACTGATTTTAAATACATATAAAATTACTTATTTTTAAGCAGTAATACTTGGGGTGTTCTGAGCAAGGAAAGGATCAATTAAATAATATCTGCATACTTTTCTTTAATTTTTGTAATTTTCTAGCTATTGTTGAATACGTGGTTTCTGGAGGAATAAATATCATATGGATTATATCCTGTTGTGACAATCTCACTTCCTGCTTCAAAACAGACTGTCTAACAAAACACTTGACTCTCTTGCTTCACTCCAGCTACTTTTCTATCGATTACACCATTTAGGTCATACCAAAATGTTATGCAGATCGTTTCAGGGAAGACTCAGGGAAACTATTCTGTATTTAAAATATAGGCACAGCATTTACAAAGAATAGTTTGTGTGGAAGGTGTGGGTCAGTATAGGGAGTAGGCACAGAAAATTTGGACTCAGCTGGGTTAGTTTCTCTACAAGATGGCACATTGCAGGCCCACCACCAATTTTTTCTTTGAAAAGTTCCTTTTTAAGGGAGAATAGCGATTTCATCATCATAACAAAACAGAATTATAACATCTGTTTCACAATGTAGCTCATATCTTTTTTGACAGTTCTAACACATTTCTGAATATAACATTTTTTCCCGTCTGATGTCACACTTGTGGCTAAGATCCCAAGATACAGACTTTCATGTACTTCAAGAACATGTTTTCATTCTTTCCTTCCTTCCTTTCTTCCTCTTCTCTTCATTTTTCTTCTCTCCAAGAAAACAAGAACCTTACTCTCATGATGACCTGGGCATTGCTAATGGTCTTTTAAATGGATGCTATTCTTGGTCTCCTCAACATATGATTGCCTTTCATAAAATATTCCAATGGATCCTCACATTCTACTTCAAAAATAATTATTTGAGATGGGGGACAAAACATGTATAAAAGAGTTTACAAAACAAAAATGTTGTTACAAGACATGTAACTAACTTGTAACCAACAAGTGTGTAATCAACATCAACTCAAAAATTTTAAATGTATCTGCATGTCAGAAGTCTCTCTCTTGCGAACTTGCAATCTCTACTCCCAATTCCCACCTATAAAGGTAATTACTATTTTGACTTTTACAGTTATTATTTCATTGATTGCATTCCTAAATACTTTGATTTAGTTTTGCCTGCTTGTTTGAAAATTCAATAAATAGAATAGTACAGAATGTGTTTTTTGTGACTATTTTTCTTAGCATTGTCAGCTTCATCCCTGTTGTTGCAGTTTTCTGTAATTTATTTATTTTCAGTAGGACATAATAGTCCATTTTATCACTCTAGAGAATTTGTTTCTCCACTATACTCTAAATACATATTAGGGATGTTTCTAGTTTGTGGTCAGTATAAATAATACTGCTATGTAGATTCTTTTATATGTCTCTTTGTGTACACGTATTCCATTGGGTCTATGAGAATAGCAGATTTGAGGTCACTGGGTTGCATGTATACAACTTGAGTGGATAATTCCAGACTTTTCTAAAGTAGTTACAGCAGTCTGCTCTCCCAGGCAGCATGTGTGAAAGTTGTTATTTTGTACATTCTTGCCAATGCTTTTACTTTTGACCCTTAAAGGTTGGCCAAATTAAATGTGGCAATTCATTGTGCTTTTAGTTTTCCCATTGGCAAATTGAATAATTTCTTTTGTGATTTGGCTATTCTAGTTCCTTGCCCAGAGCATTTCTACCCACCTTGGCAGGCCTTATACACCTTTTCTAGTTGGCTTAGTCCCCTGACTAGATAAGAAGCTGCCCAGCTTTTTGACATATCAGCTTCACCTTCCTGAATTACCATATACCCCCAGGGAAAAATGGAGCTCTAACTCTCTGGCTCAATTCCCTGGTACTCAGTTAGTACTCTCCTGCTTTTAATTTGACTTTTAAAAAAAGGTTTTTCTTGTTTTCTTATTTGGACATCTTTTCTAATCGTCCTTAGTAGGGATGTTGATCTCAGTTACATAGTCAGCCATTAGAAATAATAGAAACTCCACATTCCTTACTTTCTACAAGATAATTCAACAAATACTTTTGAGGTCCTTATGTGTTTGGTATAATGCCAAGCACCAGAGATTAATATGCAAAATCTTTAACAGTACCAACATAAAGTTATTGAGTAATACAGGTAAAATGTAAGAATGAGGTAACTAGGTATGAAGCATTGTTTTTTGCAGTGGAATTGGGCAATAAAGGATCAAGTACATTATGAGTAACAAACAAGCAAAAGACCTGTGATGATAATGAAATGTAGTAGTGTCCAGTGTTTTAGAGAAGATGAGTAGAGTCCCTTAGGCAAAGGTTAGATCAAGGATATTAAGAAAGTATGTACAGGGAAATATGGTTTCAAATTAAAAAGAGAAAAATTAGTGCTACATTTTCATGCAATTATAAGAGATGTTTGAGATAGTAAATTAAATCCATGGTAAAATTCTTATAGTTGGCAATGAAAGAAAGCAAAGCCTCTAGACAGGGTGCAACTGGGCCAGAAGAGAGTGGGACACACTGAAGAAAAGGAAAGATTCAGTTTATCAGAAGAGACCAGTGAGCTGAGAACACAGCATGATGGAAATATAATGTATATGAATATTAGAATCACTAATAATTATGAGAACTATGTCAAATAAACCATGATATTGGAGCTAAAATCTCCATAGATGGGACCCAAGGTGTCTGTAGGTGATTGCAACAAGGAGAGGTTGTAGTAATATGTAAAAACATTAGATTGAATGCTTTTTTTTTTTTTTTAAATCCTAGGTTTGGAAGTAGCAATGAGGAGCAAAGATGATTTTTATCCCATCTCTAACCTGGATAGTATGAGTGATGAAGGGAGAAAATCAGGAGACACTTAGGAGGGTTTCTGGGTAATAATATCTTCTGGGGAAAGCCAGGTAAGTTAGAGCAAGGATGTGAAGGGAACATCCAGAGAAGCTGATAATGATATAAGGGATTTGTCTGTGAATTCCAGGGAGTGCATTGGAAAGTTCAGGAAATGGGAAGTGGGAGCAATGGGGTCAGAAAAGAGGATATTCAGAATTTTGCTGTGGTAAGAGGCTGAGTAGTGACTTCACTGGCTGACATAAATAGTGGTAGAAACACTTCACCATCTCCTAGTACTCTGAAAAAATTCTACTTGAAATGCATTTTGTCATTTTGCACCTAAACAAATACTATTTGTGTGTCTTGTCTTCTCCATGTAGTATTTTTTGTTGTTGTTGTTGCAGTACGCGGGCCTCTCACTGTTGTGGCCTCTCCCGTTGCAGAGCACAGGCTCCGGACGCGCAGGCCCAGCCGCTCCGCGGCATGTGGGATCCTCCCGGACCAGGACATGAACCCGTGTCCCCTGCATCGGCAGGCGGACTCTCAACCACTGCGCCACTGGGGAAGCCTTCCATGTAGTATTTTTTGACTTCAACTCATATAACTATCTCCTTTTTTCTTTCTTTGTAGAACACATGCTCCTTTGGTTATGACATTTGTATGTTTACTCATTCAAAGTCCTTACTATTTACTATGTCAGGCACCGTGTAAGGAAGTAGTGAACAAAAAATGAACAAAAATTGTCCCTGCAGCCAGCATGAGTGTGTCTGTTTGTATTTTCTCTCCATGTATATTGTATATTCTCAAATGGTAAAAGTCATATTTTGTAACTTTGCTATATCCCATTTAGCCCCTATATGATACAGTCCTATAAGTGTTCCATAACTATATCTTGAAAAGATCGAATGAATAGTTTTTAGCTCTCTGTTGAAATGGATATATAGCAAACATAATATGCTTAGATAAAGAATATGACCATATATTTAGATAGATAGGTCTGTGAGAATTTACGAATCAGCCTTTCATCATCTGTCTGCACTCCCAAATTATTTTACTGCTAATAAGGGAAAATGTTTTATATAGTATGCATTTTTATTAATTTTTCAAATGGTTATTGCCATCTTGCATAAAGGCTTAAGGAAAATGATAATAATAGAGGCAGTGGAATCAATTTAAAAAGCTCTTGATTCAGGAAAAGTGTTCTGAAAACCACTTTTGACTTTCTGACAGTAGGAAAAAATTTGAGGCAGAAAAAACATGACGGGTTAAAAGAGATTCACTGTTAGGGAACAATAAAATGTAATTTAAGAGATTATCTGATTAATTGTTTATATCAATGTTTACTAATTTCTTCTTAAACAATTAACTGGTGAACCCATGCTTCAGAAAAAGCCTGAACAGGGAAATATTTAAAGATCTAAGATCTTAATGTTTGAATGAGACCTCAAATTCTATATTCTCAACCACAAGGATGAAAAAAAAGAAAACTGGGCAAAACGACATTCTTAATAAATGTAATGTCAACCAAATATCATTTAACACTGTCAGTCAATTCTATTGAAATTATTTTTCTTTTAAGCAGAAGTAGTGAGACAGATAATGAGTAGAATGTCTTCAGAATTTATGAATGCTTTAACTTTTCCTCCAGAATTAACTCAAGAACAGACCTATATGTTCAAAGAATGATGGAGATGTAAGAGGAGGGTAGAAAAAGACAAATGGAGATGCAGAATCACTGCTGGGTTGTAAATCCCAACTCAGTTTTTAAGTATACTTGTTATTTTCTTGATAATATGCTAGGGAATATATTCCAGGGAACAGCTCAGTGAGTATCACCTAAATCTCAGAACTGATGTTTTGGGGTAGAATCACTATTTTGGAACCATCGAAGTTAACTGACTTATCATCTCCCTGACAAGTACAATAAAGACAGACCAGCAGTGTGTGAACAGAAGATAAACAGGATCAGATCCATGGATGAGGAAATTCAATTCCCAATGAACTGAATAGAGTAGAGGTGACCTTGGCTGTCATTTCTGGAACATGTGACATTTGATTACTCTCCAGTGATCCACAAAAATGTGCTAACTACCCAGCACCAGTATTAATAACTTGCATTTTTTATGTGCTTGAAATATAAAGTGCTTTGGGTTAAATTATCCGATTTGAGTGCCATATTCTTCCTGTGATGTAGGGAAGAGTATATTTTCTAAGAAGGAAACAGATACTCCTGACTGTGGAAAGACTGCTCAAGGTGATTCATCTATTAAATGGCAAAGCTGGCATTTGAACCAAGGTGCCCAGCCCTTCACCTCGCGCCTCCTCTGATCAATGCCATCATAGTCGAGTCCTGATGCAGGCTGTTGAACTGTCTTCAGACTTCATAAAATACACAGTCTAGTTTATCCTAATCATGCCCTCTAGAATTCAGTAAATTATTAAAAACTGAATCAATCTGAAACAAATATATACATAAATGAATGGTTTGTAACTTGTGTTCTTGTTTCTTGACGTTTTAAGAAAAACAATATTACCTATGCAGATTTTATGCATTGGTCTTACAGCCACTGACTGCTGAATGGATATATCAGGTGGGCATAACTAAACATTATAACATGAACAATGTATCAAAGAAAACATCTTTTAAGTACAAAATAACAGGTCCCACACACATTTCCATAAGTGATGTAAAAATATTATATGGTAAATAAGATTTTCACATTTTTATAAAGATGAAGTTCTCAGTTATATCCGTTGACTGTTGGCTCTCTTTAAATGTTACCTCACAGAATGTCGTAGGGCTAGAAATGATGAAGCACTTTGAAAAACATAAGTTTGTCCTATAAGTGGCAAGTATTGCAACTAAAATTAATATTTTCCCTCAAGTTCATTTGATGTCCTTCAAAAATAATGAGATTGGCAGCCAATCTGAGTCAGTGTGTATGGTCTATTGACCTTAATGTATAAACTAATTGTTCTCCTCTAATTATTTAAACCCACAACAGACAACTTAGTAAGTGCATAGGCAGTGCTATATCGATACGAGTGACTTTGTGACCCATGGTTTTTGTGTAAAATGAGCAACTTAGGTAGTTATAAAAAAGTTTACAAAAAAGTTTACCAAAAGCCTCCCAAACCAACTGGTATGTAAACCTTTAAAATGTTAGAAGAGTTCAGGGAACCAAAGTTGGTATTTTTATGGAATGTTTAAAGCCAGAAATAAATATTTTAGTGAACTGAACTGCTCAGTCATCTGGAGTTTATGACTTGGTTCAAAACCATTTAACTAGTCAGAAGCTAGTCCTAAACTATAGTTTAATATTTCTGTTATACAATTGCAGCAACAAAGTATTACTGATACTTCTGTATAGCTAAGATAGTTAAAGAATGTGAAAATTGTTGGAGATGATTAGTAAAACCAGTAAAAACCAATAAAATCAATATATACATCTGCATTTTACTGAAGAATAATCATTTACTTTTCAGCAATCTCAGAATTATATGCCTTGAAATATTTTTTTTCCCATGACCAAAATAAGGACCTTTGCTGAAACCTCATGAAACAAAGAAAGAAGGTAATAAATATTAATAGAGCTGTTTACATGGTCCTGTAGCTGAATTTATGCTTGCAATAATACACGTACAAGCTCCAACTTGCTAACAAGGGGAAGAAATGGGCTTTATTAATGTCTACAGTTTCAAAGTGCTGCTCCAGATTTTACTGAGGACATTATTGCTTAAAATCTGTGGAATGTGTAAGACTGTTTTCCCTTAATTTCTGTCCTGCACCTTACTTCTATTACTCTTTCAATTTGAAAATTTCAAGGTTAAGCAACTAGCTCCTTCATGGTATGACACAATCAAAATGAAACTACATTAAAAAAGTAAAATTTGGGCTAAGGTATTGGATAATGTAAAGGTATCAATGCAATTACCGTGCTACCCTAACAATAAAGAATTCTGTAAAAGGAAGTTACCTTCTTCATGTCCTAGAACAGAGATAAATGTGCTTTTTACTAGAATGAGCCTTCTTGAGGACAAGGACACCGCTGTATCCCAAAGGCCCCAAAGGATGTCTGGAATAAAGTAGACACTTAAGAAAACATTTTGAATGAATTAATGAATAATTATAATAAATCAACTACAACCTAAGTTTATACCATGCAAAAGTATAAGACTGTGATATTCGCTTTACATTTTCACCAAGCTACTAAGCCAGCACACCAAGCTCAACATCTCTAGAATCAAACTTAATATTTTCTTCAACAATACCTTCATTACTGTTAATTTCCTGTTCTAATGAATGTTATTATATGTTCCCTGACACTCCAGGTAAAGTCTCAGTCATATATTACTCCATAGCATCATCTTAGCCCCTTCAAAGTTCAGTGCCTTGCCTGTTTACTCTACCATTGCAATATTTTTCATTTAGCCCCGTACTCTTCAATCCCATCGCCACTGTTCCGATTTGTGTATTTAGGGTATTTTGTCCTAACAAGTGTGAGAGTCTCTTATCTGGCCTCTTTGCCTTCAGTTTCTGTTCTTTTAAAATCACCTGAGATTATAGGAGTTGTAAGTTGTATTACTTTATACTAGGTTGTGCTGAATGTATAGGGACAAAGAAACAAACAGTTAAGTGCGTGCAAAATAAAAGCAGAAGTTTTTATTACTTGCACATAGGAGGAGTCCAGGAGTAGGGTGTAGAACACCATGATTACAGAGAACTAGATTCATTCTCTACTGCTGCTTTACCATTCTTGGTAAGCCACCGCAGGAGCCAAGACGGCTGCTTGAGATATACTCAACATAGGTACTGCCAAGACACCAGGAGGTGAGAAGAAAAAGAGGAGTGTACCCCTTCGAAGGCTATTTTCCATTAACCACACATAGCATTTCCAATTCACTTCATTGTTTGGAAGATAGGCCTGTGGCCACATCTTACTCCGCTGAAGTCTGGGAAATATAGCACGCCCGGAACAAAATGGCTGCTATAATAAGTCACAGTCTCTGCCAAGCCAAATGTTTTACAAACATTATCGTCTTTAACCCTCAAACACACCCTGTAAAGTTGATGTTAATACCCTCATTTTTAGAACATGAAACAAACAAGCTTAGAGAGGTTAAATAACTCCATAACTTCATTGTTCTCAGCCCGCATTTGATGCTTTTTGCTACTTTATTCTTCCTTTTGAACACATGCTGCTTCTTCCGGTAGGGACTACCTTTTAAACTTTTTAGATGCTCAAAAAAAGGTTGACAAATGGATGAATCATTAGTCAGGTGTGAAGGGGGATGGGTTAATTGTATTTGAGAATCTCATAGCTCTAGCCTAGCATCAGGAAATAACCAGTTTTCAGAAAGAATGTTTACGTATTCACTTATACATCATTACCATGAAAAGAACACATTTACTATCCAAATCTTTCAATTGCCAAGTCAGAAACCAAAAGACTTAGGATATAGGAGGATGACAAGGAAGAAAGGATTGGTAATATAAAACATAATTTCCAGCAAAAAGTTATACATTAAACCTCTTGATCAACTTTGATCTTTGATCAACTGCACATTTTGTGCTGTTAAGAAAGGGGGAAATATTGCTAGGCATGAAGAGGACAAACATATGCAAAACAGAAGAAAGGTTAACTGAGCAAGCATCACGGAAGAAATCTCATGGTTCAGATATCAATATATTTGTCACCTGGAGTAACATTAGTATTCCCGTTTGATCACTAATTATAGCATCATTGAAAACCTGGGAGAAAGTATATTCAGTTGCAGGAAAAAATCATACAAATAAACTACATTTAGTTGAGTATTTGTTAGTTTCCTTCACTGTCTACCTCCTGCCAGAGTATACGATAGCCTACGTTTGGGGTGTTAATTTGTGGAAGTCACTAGTTCAAGAGCCCTTTTACCTAAAATTACTTATTTCTCAGTTCATGCTCTAGATGCTCCTGAGTGCCACTTTTCTCATCCAAAAGGAAGCAGTTTTGTCTTCTTCACTAATTAACTACTCACTTTCCTTGTCCAGAAGGAGTGATGCTTTACAGCCATATTTTTTTCACATAAAGGAGATAGATAATTGGTAATGCTTAAGGACACAGGTAATTAAACAGCATGGTTGAATACCCAAGTTGCTTAATTTACCAGAAATCATTAATGTATAGCACTGCTTTAATTGGTTATATTTCAGAATTATAAAATTGTGACATTTAGAGTAATTGTTCCTGGGTTTTTGTGATTATTCATTCCCCTTGACTTTACATTTAATTGACAGTAGAATAGTTTGTTCTTTGTAATCAGATAACCAACTAATCAGATAACCAACTTACAGTTGTGTGCTTAATTAACTCATCAACTCATGCTATTAATTTGTTCAACAAATATTTCTTGGTGAGGGAAGAGTTCTGTCTTATTTTCCAACTATCTTCTGCAAGACATTATTTTAGATAGATTTAGAAAATGAAGAAAACAAGTTTCCTGTCCATAGCTGGAGAGTTGGGGGAAGACATAGAAATAATTAAATAGGCACAACATTTTAAGTAGAATTAAAGGAATTTGACAAACTGCTCGGGGAACACAGAGAAATAATGAACTTTTCCTGACAGTTCCTAAAACAGTTTTATCAAACAGAAAAAATTTGATTTGGCATTGAGGATGAGTAAATGTTTATTAGGTGGAGGATTTGTTTATAACATTCTACTCAGAGACTGCTTAAGGTGAACCTGTGATGCATTTTATACTTAGGGGAGAGGCCAAAATGGCCAGAATGTAGGATATGTGACAGAATAGACTTTACACTCTAAATAGCTTACCTTTTATCATAGCTTGTGATCCATACCAGCCATCAGAACAACCAAGTGCTTAAATATCACAAATGTTGTTACTTTATATCACTCAGTGCTTACTGTTATGGAAAATGCCCTGATCCATTTGCTTTCCAGTGGCCCTGCAATGGCTTTTCCACAGCCATTATTCTACTGAGCCAATATCCTGGCTGGCTCTCTTACTATTGTCACCACAACTAATGCCCCAATTCTGCCCCTCGCTTCCAAGTCCCAGATCCTAGATTTGAAATTACATCCTCCACCCCCCTTAATTAATTGAGCTCTTTTGACCTACTACAGAAAATCTGGCCTCTAAGTAATGCAAGAAATCCCCTAAAGATTAGATTAATTCTTTCCACGTTACAATATTTTGTAGCAGAACATGAATATATGCCTGAGGTAAGGTAGTCAGTATTAAAATCAAAATTGCTTCTTCAGATTGACTCAAATAAGTGTCCCCAAATAGGACATGTCCTTTTGATCTCAAGTGTGTTCCTTGAATTTGCAGACTTCTATTCTCACAGTCTCCAACTAGTACATGTCTTGCTTTCTCCAAACTTATTACATATATTAACTGTCAAAGAAACAAACTTTTTCATCAACATTTGTTTCTTCTCATATCCCTCTTTAGCTATGTGGCATCATTTACTAAGCACTCTCATAGCCCTTTTTTCTGTCCTTCTAATGGTGTCTTCCTTGGGAGGTAGAATGATATAATTTGGAATCAGATAGAACTGGACTTCAGTATTAACCCTGCCACTTACTTGCTTCGTGATTTTGTGCAAATCATTTAAATCTGTGACTCTCAGTTTCCTCACCTGTGGAGTAGAGATAGTGACCCTGCTTTGTGGCACTTTGGTGAAGATTTAATAAACATAGAACTCTTAGCCCAATGTCAGCCATCAGTAGACATGTAACAGTGTAGCTCCTGTTTTGAAATTATGATTATTACTATATGCATCCTGCTCTACGTTCACAAAACCTACCACTAGGGGCTTCCCTGGTGGCGCAGTGGTTGAGAGTCCGCCTGCTGATGCAGGGGACACGGGTTCATGTCCCGGTCTGGGAAGATCCCACATGCCGTGGAGCGGCTGGACCTGTGAGCCATGGCCGCTGAGCCTGCGCGTCCAGAGGCTGTGCTCCGCAATGGGAGAGGCCACAACAGTGAGAGGCCCACGCACCTGCCCCTCCCCCATAAAAACCTACCACTATCTTGTTATTTTCCATTAATAATCTCTTTACAACCTCAATTTAACTAAAATCTAGCCTGTCCTTTACATCAGACAGGTTTTTGACAGGAAAATCAAAACGACACTCGACATTTCAACAAAGGTCTTTGATAGAAGGAACTATAGGAACATCGGTATGGAGAGCTGAAAAAGTAAAAAGGAAATGTTGAGGTATTAATAGCAGGAAGCAGCTGTTACCCCCAGAGAACAGATTGGATTGCACAGACCTGGACTCCTGGGGGAAGGGCCAGTGAAGCCGGGACTCAGAACTTTGCGGAAGGGTGCTGCCACTGCTGCTGCTGCTATGTCCCAGCATAGGCAATGAGGCTGTTTCTGAGAGTTTAAAAGAATCTGGAGGATGCAGTCAAGTACTGCTGTTGCTTTCTCATTTCCCTCTAGTGCCCTCGGCTGTAGGAACCTTACTAAAAACTAGCAGTCCAAAGGAAAATATAGTTGGCAGAGTCCTGTCACCAACCTTACAAAGCCCAGTCTAGATGGGTGGATTTAGAACTGAGAAATAATAGAGTGATGGCCACTATGGCCAAATATCTGGCTACAGAGCATCCTTAAATACCCCTTTATAGATATTTAAACTTTAATATAACAGGAATTATAACACTAAGCTCTTGCCTGACAAGATGTAACTCTCCTATGGCAAGTAAAGATACTTTTACTCTCCCTTTAAAGGGAAATACAAAGTCCCAGAGGTCATTAATCTGCATGGGATTTAGTAAGAGATAATTTAGTAAAACATAATAAGGTGGATCCGGAATCACTGGAACCCCGTATGCAGCTTATGTAATAAAAGATGAAAAGTTCATAGACCAGAGCAGATTTCTTTGAAGGAAATTTTTGGGAGCAGAGAGTGCTCTGGGGAATGGGATAGGGTACTTTTCCTGTACCCAGACCCACATGAGGGGAAGTTCAGACAGAAAATGCTTTTTTTCTAAATTCCAGTTCAGACCCACTTCTTTTTATTGTCAGTGCATGTCTAGAGATTTTTTTGGAAGAGCTCAGCTTGTATACCTGTAGTCTGAGTTCCTGTGTCTGAGTCTTGCAGGCAGGCTGAAACAGTCTTGCAATGAATGGTAGCCTGAAATGAGAGGGGAATAGCGGGAGAAGCCTGCACTTCCACAGGTTGCAGTGGCAAAGATAGAGAATTTTCCTAAGGTCGAAGTGAATGTTATGGAGAGTCCCCAGGACTGAGCTTCTTTGAATGACTCTACTAAGCAAATAAACAAATAAATAAATAGTTAAGGAGGAAAAAGGGATCTGTGCCAATAGTTCATACACAACAAATGAAATTGACTTTTCACTGATTAAGTGTAGAGATTCTACTTCAGGCACTTTGGCATATGAAATAATCTGGAAAAAAACACAGGAACAAAAATATTTGCTCTGCAAAACACATAGAAAGCCTAGAGAAAATGTCACTAATGTCCTTTAAACACAGACCTGAATTTGTAGGGAAGTAAAAGGAATCTGGAAACCAAAAAGGTATGAGTTAGCATCAAAGCTGTAGCTCCCAGGATGGTGTGTCTTGATTCCAGGAACCTTGAAATAGATGGAGTAAAACTTAAGAAGTAGAATAGTCAGATGTGGTGAGCAACTGGATACCAGGGGGGAAGGAGTTTAAGGATTAAGGCATGATGGAATAAAGGGGTAACATTTCCAATTCAAGAAAGCAGAAGGAGGTGTTTTGGGAGGTAGGGATATACAATCTTTCAGTCTCAGATAGAGTCTTTTTTTTTTGGCTGTGCCACGTGGCTTGTGGGTTCTTAGTTCCTCCACCAGCGATTGAGCCCAGGCTCGGTGCTGAAAGTGCCTAGTCCTAACTACTGGACCACCAGGGAAGGCCCAGTCCTAGATAGAACTTGATGTCTTAGTGGGACATTTTGATCTGGTGTTTGGGAGCATCAGGACTGAAGATCAGAATTTTCAAGTCACTAGTAGACAAAAAGATGATGAAGGAATCTGTGTGGAGTAGAAGAGATTGCTAAGGAAGAATGAAATACATAGAAGATCTGGGATGGAAATAACATGGAGAAACACCACTGCTTAAGGGCTAGAAGTGAAAGAGGGGTGCACTGTAGGGTTTACAAATGAGTTTCTAAGGCTGTAGGAAGAAAAAACAGAGAGAAGATGAAGCCTTAGACTCCAAAAAAAGAGTGCTTTCCAAGGATGAAAGACTAATCAGTGAAGACGAAGGCTGCCTAGAGCTCAGACAAGGATTGGAAACAAACACTGGATTTAGCAACAAGGAGGATCTGGGGGTCTCTAATTGAGAGTGGTTTTGCAAGCAAGCAGTACAAGTAGGATTCAAACCTGAATCTCATGCTCCTTTCAAATTCCCTCTTTCCTGTCACTGAGCCCTTATCAGTCTTTTATGTTACAGATTAGAAAACTGGGGAATCAAAGACATTTAATCAATTTCCTAAAGTGGGGGGCCAGCAAACTATGACTGAGGACAAATCTAGCTCTGTGTGGGCTTTTGCCCCTGAAAGCTAAGATTCCTATTTACATTTGTAAATTATTCCATTTAAATGGTTATATAAAAACCCACATGATATCTTCTGTTTTTCTTTTTCATCCTCAAAACCTAAAATCCTTACTGCTGATCCTTTACAGAAAAAGTTTGCTGACCTCTGGTTGGCCTTTCTGAAAGTAAGTAGCAAAGACAAGATAATCATCTGACTGTCCATTCTACCTCCAACACTAAGCAAACCAGTAAAACAAACCAATAATCCTTCTGTAACAATTAGACAAAATAACCTCTGTGAATAGGTTGCATATTGATGCAAAGTATTATTAAATATAATAAAAAGCAAAATGTGAATACATTCTGATAATAGAGATTTAGAAACTTTTTAATAATAATCTTCTGGATTAGTCTTCAATGATTTTGTACAGTTTGAGAATCAATAACATGCTTTAAAATCAAATAAATTATCTAGGTGATGACATGTTTCTGGCTGAAACATCTCAACTGACTCACATACGTAGGCTGAAGTAATAAAGATTTTTATGTAATTTTGATAATTTGTATGAAAAATAGTTTTCATATTCAGGGATAGTAAAAGGATTTCATTTCATGTATAAAATACTTTAGGATTTATATAAAATTGCAAAATGTGTCTGTTGACTCCTTTAGTTTCTTCATTCTAACATCGGTAGATTTTAAGTAAATATTAAAAGTAATTAAATTATTCACTCTGGGAAATTTTTTTTTTTTTTTTTGTGGTACGCGGGCCTCTCACTGTTGTGGCCCCTCCTGTTGCGGAGCACAGGCTCTGGACACGCAGGCTCAGCGGCCATGGCTCACGGGCCCAGCCACTCCACGGCATGTGGGATCCTCCCGGACCAGGGCACGAACCCGTGTCCTTGCCTCGGCAGGCGGACTCTCAACCACTGCACCACCAGGGAAGCCCCATCATTTTTCTTAAATTTCTATTTCCTTTGCTTCTTGTACAAATCCAATGTTTCAAATACCTGACTCAAATTCAAATTCCTGACGCTCTCCTTGATGACCTTAGTCTGAAGTGATAATTTCCTTCAATTATTTCTTAGAGCAATATTTATCTGTTCATTTCAAATGATGTCTTTCCTACAGTTGTTCTGAATGATTAAGTATTTTCTTGTTTGATTCTTATCATATTCCACATTGTCTTAGTGATGGATCCTGTCTATATCTCAATGATACTTGGAACAATGCGTTAGTATGGTAAATGTTCTCTATATATCACCCAGTTTCACTTATCATTTTCTTGAGCATACTTCTCTGTGAATTTAATAATGATATGTTTACTTGTCTACTTCATTGGCTATTTACTTTGAAAATATTATAGGTGTCTAACTATTTTAAAATAACATTATTCCATTTATAGTTCTCTAAGCTACAACTTCAGTGAAGAAAAAAAATTGATATGGTAGTATTTGTCTCCCTGTTAAAGATGTAAAATACTTGTCTACTCTTCTGGAGGACATAATATTTCTTGTATCATGAAAATGGCCATGTCTCTCTCTCTTTTTTTTTTTTATATATGAAGAAAACCTCTAGATGCTCGAGTTGGTAAGATGAGGGTTAACCATAAGTTGTCTGTCCAAAAGAGATTATGAATACTAGGAGTATCCTGAAAGTTTTTTTGTTTGTTTGTTTGTTTTTGCGGTACGTGGGCCTGTCACCGCCGTGGCCCCTCCCGCTGTGGAGCACAGGCTCTGGACGCGCAGGCTCAGCGGCCATGGCTCACGGGCCCAGCCGCTCCGCAGCACGTGGGATCCTCCCCGATCGGGGCACGAACCCACGTCCCCTGCATCGGCAGGTGGACTCCCAACCACTGCGCCACCAGGGAAGCCCTCCTGAAAGTATTTTTGATATCAAGAGAACTAAACTCCCTGTAGGGATTATAAAAGTATCAATAAAATAAGAGGAAAATTGAAAGTAATATGTTATTTTCAGTATATTTTGAATAAAATTTTAAAAAAGGAAACACCTTAGACTCTGAACATGAAAACAAAATTTAAAACTCCACATTTGATCTTTAAAACAAATGCTTGCCAGCAAAATAAACCATACCTGGGGCTGTACCTATTCAGATCAAACTCTTAGAATGAATAGCTGGGGGAAATGAGAAGAGTATTTAAACTTGTTGATATAGTAAAGAAAACAAAAACCAATCAGATATTTTAAAATCCATGCCTAAGTTGTACATAGTCACAACTTTCATGGCCATGTAAATAAAATGATATTCCTTAAAATATCCATACAGAAAATATGTATTCCTACCTACATATCATGTGTAGGATCTGATGACTTTACCCTACCTCCATAGCTACTGCCCTGAACCTGTTGCCTGCAGAGGTGATGAAGAGACATGTAAGAAATAACTAGAACTTTGTGACTTAAATGGATAATTGTCTAAACCAATTCTATGCTCTTAATTTAGACAGGATGGCAAGAGAAGCAAATTTCATAAGAAAGATAATGAATTCTGTTTTGAATATGTAAAATTTGATGCTCATATTAATGTGTCCAACCTGCATTTAGTTGAAAGTATATATCTTCAAAGAGCCATGTGCCATAATGTTCATTGCAGCTCTATTTTCAATAGCTGGGACATAAAAGCAGCCTAAGTGTCTGTTGACAGATGAATGGCTAAAGAAGATGTGGCACATATATACAATGGAATATTACTCAGCCAGAAAAAGAAATGAAACTGAGTTATTTGTAGTGGGGTGGATGGACCTAGAGTCTGTCATACAGAGTGAAGTAAGTCAGAAAGAGAAAAACAAATACCGTATGCTAACACACACACACACACATATCTGCTCACACACGCACACACACACACACACACACACACACACACACACACATATATATATATATATATATATAATCTAAAAAAAACGGTTCTGAAGAACTGAGGGGCAAACAGGAATAAATATGTAGATGTAGAGAATGGATTTGAGGACACAGGGAGGGGGAAGGGTAAGCTGGGACGAAGTGAGAGTGGCATGGACATATATACACTACCAAATGTAAAATAGATAACTAGTTGGAAAGAGCCACATAGCTCAGGGAGATCAGCTCGGTGCTTTGTGACCACCTAGAGGGGTGGGATTGGGAAGATGGGAGGGAGACACAAGAGTGAGGAGATATGGGGATATATGTACATGTATAGCTGATTCACTTGTTATAAAGCAGAAACTAACACACAATTGTAAAGCAATTATACTCTAATAAAGATGTTAAAAAAGAAAAAAAAAGAAAGTATATATCTGAAATCTGATGGAGAGCACAAGTACACGTATAGTCTACTTTTCTTGTTATTTTGTAAGTAGCATAATTCTTTATTTAATACTTGGTGAAAGTGGAGAAAAAGAACATTTAAACCAAAATAATGGTTTCCCTCTTCCATGTAAGGAATCATTCCAATATTGATAGATAGTCTAGCTTTGTTTCAAGATGGTCTTATATCAGTCCAAAAGTTGATTTAATCTTTTCCCAGCATGTAATGTGATGTTAACGAAAACTAGAGAACATTGAAATACTTAGGACACATAATTTAAAGTTATTTTGTTTTGTATATTATAAATCACCAGAACAAAATAATCAGATTTAGATGGCAACTCTACATTTAACATTTTGAGGAACAGCTAAACTATTTTTCAATGTAGCTGAACCATTTTACAGTCACACCAGCAATGTATGAGGGTTTCCATTTTTCCACATCATTATTGTCTATCTTTTTGATTTTAGACGTCCTAATGGATGTGAAGTGGTATCTCATCGTGGTTTTATTTTTCCCTGGTAACTAAGGGATGTTTGACAACTTTTTACATGCTTCTTGGCCATTTATATATCAACCCTGGAAAAATGTCAGCTCCTTTGTCTATTGACTGTCTTCTCACTGTATCCTCACATAGTGGAAACAAGATGAGAGAGCTCTCTGGTGTCCCTTTTATGAGGGCATTAATCCCATTCATGGAGGTCCACCATCATGACCTAATTACTTTCCAAAGCCCCTACCTTGGGGGTTAGGATTTCAACATATATATTTTGGGTGGGACACAAACATTCAGTCCATTGCACTATTTTTTCAATCCATTAATTGAATGTCTTGAACATTGGAATATTCTACTTGGGAGATTTGTCTGTTCTCCCCTATTTATTTAATCATTTATATCAGTATGGACTCTTGGAGAAATATTTTTATGATATTTCGGTTATAATCCAATACTACTTTATTGATTTTGTGGCTCAAATTCTTCCAAATTTGGCCACTGGGAACTATTTTAGTTGAGTACTATATCCCTTTGACGTAACTCCATCACTGTGGGAATCTTTTAAGCACTTCTTTACTTTCTGGCATTACAAGATACTTCTGGCTCATCTTTTGTATTTTCTGTCTAATCTTAGAATCAGACACTTCTCTAAGGAAACCTAGTTCCCCCTACTGGAAAATGATATTAGAAACAAAGATCTGGGCACTAGGAGTGCTCATTGTTTCTGAGATGTAGTTACTTCTAGGATCTCTCAGCTGACAGAGCAAGGAAATATATGTCTATACTAACCCAATATCTATAAATATTTCTATCTTAATATTAAGGTAAACATGATTTCATATTGATCTGTTCAATTCTAATCCATTACCATTTAGATCATTATAACCTCCGCCTGTTGCTTATCTATAAATTTCCACTCTAGCAATGAGAAACTATCCATTCACTTAATTTAATTCCAGCATGAAGGTATAGCGATATCTGAATTGTTAACCTGTATCCCCATGGAAGACAACTTTATTAACTAGAGTATAATGCTTATGTACATTTCTTTAGCCTTTAGTCTTTCAGACTATTAATTTCCTTAGTTAATTATGTTAATACCCTATTCCCCATCCTGTTCAGTGAAAGTATGTTACACATTTTTAACACTGTTAGGTATTTTTTTCAGTTTCTGTGTTCCATCCTTGGATTCCCCTAATCCCCTGAAATGATGTTAAAAATTTGTATACATTAAGATTCACTCTTCATGCTGTACAGTTATATAGGTTTTGAAAAATGCATAGTGTTTTGTATTCACCATTACAGGATCATGTTTATCCAGTCATTTACTGAAGGACATCTTGATTGCTTCTAGTTTGGGGCAGCAATTATGAATAAAACTGATATGAACGTTCACATTTAGATTTTGGTGTGGACATCAGTTTTCAAACAAGTTGGGTAAATATTTAGTAATGTGATTGCTTGATTGTATGATAAGACTATGTTTAGTTTCATAAGAAAATGCCCAAATACCTTTCCAAGTGGCTGTACCATCTTGCATCCTCAGCAGTAGTGAATGAGAGCTCCTGCTGCTTTGCTTTTTTCGTGTTTTAGCCATTCTAATGTTTAATATGCATAACTTTGCTTTTTTTTGCACTAAGTAGGACTAGATAAACTGAGTAAAGAAGATCCACCCTTAACAATGTGGGTGGGCATCATCCGGTTTGTTGAGGGCCTGAATAGGACAAGCAGGTGAGGAAGGATAAATTTTCACTCTCTCTTCTTGAGCTGAGACGTTCATATTCTCCTGCCTTCAGACATTGAAGCTCTTGGTTCTCAGGCTGTTGGACTCCAGGACTTACACCAGCAGCACCCTGGTTCTCAGGCCTTACATCTCAGAATGAATTATATGCCCAGATTTTCTGGTTCTCCAACTTGCGGATGGCATATTCTGGCATATCTCAACCTCCATAATTACTGTGAGCCAATTCCCAGAATAAATCTCTCTCTCTCATTGGTTCTGTTTCTCTGGAGAACACTGACTAATATACATCGTGTTTGTAGTCAGAAGACCGAAACCTGCCAACTCTTCTAATACACACATAACTAGTGAATTCATCTCCGGAAACATCTGGAAAGTTTTTCTTAGAAAGTGGAGATACATGCCTAAGGGGTATATATTTATATCTATACCTCTATCTATCTATCTATCACTCATCTATCTATTTAATTGTAAACACTTATAACAGTAGACCTCTGATAACAAACATAGATTTTATTGCTGTTCTTTCTTTGATCAATTTCCTCTTTTGGTGATAGTGGTGGAAACTGTGACCTCATGCTCATAAATGCACACAAGAGTCATGAATGTGGATCTCTGGTGGAGGGAAATGAATTCATGCATTGGAAGGTTTGAAATTATTTCCTGGTGAACACTGAGTTGAGATACAATCTCAGGGAAAAGCCCAAATTTCTATACTTGGCAATTCCTTTAACAACTGAAGTAAAAGACCTCTGATCTGAGGTCTTTCCTTATTCAGTGTGGGAAAGGTGCCAGTGTACTTCATGTCTGCAGAAGGGAAATTAAGAGACTTGCTTCAGCAAAGGCCTGTTTGGGTTCTGTTTCTAAAAAAAAAAAAAAAAAAAAGAAGAAGTATATGTACACATTTCAAACTACTGCAGCCAAAGGATTTGCTGAGCCCTTTCCGGTCAGGCTTCAGGCTTCACAGCAAACCAATCATCCAGGATGTGACACCCAAGGTACCTCCAGTACAATGGATGAAGACTGTGTGATAGGAGCAATTTTTGTTGATCTCTCTAAGGCATTTGCTTTAGCAGGCCATAAATTACCCCTAGGAAACTTCAGAAATGTGGGGCCTTGTAGAGACTGCATAAGGTGATTTGCATTAACTTGAGAAATTGTACAGGAAAGAAAGCCCTGTGAGCATAGAATCAAGGGAATTACAAATGGGACACTTGAGGGTGTATTTTATTTTCTCTGCTTGATGACTATCTTACAGTCTAATGTGTTTTCTCCCTTGCACACATGTATGCTGTTGATATAGCCCCCCAGAACAACCCAGACGCCCTGGGGTAGCCCTAGCAGCCTAAAGTCCAACTTACTGAGCTGTTTTTCCTCCAGAAAGTTGATTTAAATGAAACTTGATGCCAAAATGTTAGTCCTCCATTCCACTTCAAGGTTTCATAAATTGAGAGTCTCATTAATGATTAACAACTAGGTAACACTTCAGAACAGGCTAAGTTTCATTTCTGGATTGCGACTTAGCCTTGCTTCAGATTTTTAAAAAGCACACTTTTCTGTATTTTCAGTACCTGTAAAAGTGTCTGGATGGGGAAGGGTTCTCTTAGTTAAATGTGATCACATTAGCCTCTTTTTTTAGGGTGGAGAAGGAGTTGGCTGTATGCCAGCCGAGATATTTCTTGGGCAACTGCTGTCCCTGTGCACCTGGCTTGACAGGTGTCTAAGCGTCTCTTAGTGCCTCTTAGGAGCTTGCATTATCCTGCAGCTGTGGAAGCTGATAAAGCCATTGTGAAGTGAAAATCCAGGCTCCTCACAGGCGGAACACATCCTAAGCTCAACGGCTGGCATGAGCACACTGGTGCGTCCTCCCAAGCCAGAAGGGGAGGATTGAGAAATGTATTCAGACCGAAATGTGCACTTGCAAATTTTGTCTCTAATCATTACTTTAATTATCATAATGTATAAATGGCACAATCTGGTACTCAAAGGGGCAACTGAGACTGTCATTTTTCACAGAAGGAAGGTAAAATGTAGAAATGCAGAATCATGGAATGATGCATGGAATTGTTCATTTAAATAGTATAACTTTTTTTTTTTCAAATAAGAAAGCAGAGGGTCAAAAACTTATGTAACTTCCCAAGGTCATAGAGCTATTTGTAAATAACGAATTTGTTATTGGAGGTATGGAATTACAGTATTAGGAATACCAGATATCTAGTAGGAAAGATATCTAATAAAAGTACAAGATAATGTATGAGATGAGACAAAATTTAAACATTTTTTTTAATTTAAACGTTTTTGAAAAAACAGTGCCCATTATTTTTTTTAATTCTCTTTTAAATATTGAGTTGACTGTTAGCATAAAAACAGGCCATCTTTGTCATGCTGATTTAAATGTTGTACAGTAAATGTGTCAAACATTTTGGTTCTCTATTGAAACTCAGAACTGCCTGCTGATTTGTGTCAAATTTATCAAGCCCTGCTCAATCTTAAGGCTAAAAGTAATGGTAACAGAGATATTTTGTGCACGCGTGTGCATGTACTTGTGTGAAAATGAAATTGATTAATCTACTAAAAAATTAAAATTTTGAGTCCAGGTGATTAGACATGAGTTTCTCTCTAAAACCTGAACTAATGAAAGTGAGCAGTTGTTTTCAGATATGCTATTTTAGTCATTATCTCTTATTCTATTCTAGCTCAAACACCCATGACTGGTAAACTCACTTTCACCAAGATGATCAATAATACATAAAATATTCCTTTGTTATAAAGTATTTTCATCAGGAAAAAAAAAATCATAACTTTTGAAATTTCAGAAATCTGAATTGCTTGTTGACAGTACTTTCTACAACCAAGGCCAGCCCCACTTGAAAAACAAGAGACAAAATGCCAAATACTAGAATGAAATATACTCATGGAAGATGCATTTTTGCCCCTCTTTGCTTCAGCCATCCCTTTGTCTTTTGCCTTCTCTCTCCTTTTCCCATCCTATGATGCTGGCCCTCCTAATTTTCAGCCTCCTTTCCTTCTAAGTCCAACTATAATTCTGGCTGTTTCTCAAATACCTCTTGTACTTTGCTCTCTCTATGAATTGGCTGAAAATATTCCATTTTTCGGAAGTTCCTTCTTACTCATGGACTCCTATGGAAATCCTTCCCATCTCTTAAGACTCAGCATTTCTGTTTGAAAGTTTTCACAATCATGCTGCACAGAAAAGTGTTCTTCACCATTTAAATCTTCATAGTTATTTATTTGCATCAATTACAAAGCTATTGTGTTTCCTGGTAATGTAATTTTCCTATGCCTTATAACCTCTACTAGACTGTGATTTTGTTGAAGAATGGAGATGGGGCCGTATATTTTTAACTCACGCAAAATATGTAACAGGAGTTTACACATAGTAGCCACTTCAACCTCCACTGAAAAGTAATGACATTGATTCAACATACATGATGATGTTATCCAAATTCAGACTCTGAAGACAGTAGTATTTCCTGACTTTGAATATTGAAACCCTATGTAGAAGGCACATCAACTTCTATATTTTCACATTGCTATGGAAATATATATTTGATGTTTTGTTATCATATTTGTAAAAAATAAATGTTAACAAGAGAATGTTATTTTCCATAATGGCAAACAAAAAACAACTTGGCATTGTCAGGGTATGATTTAATAGATGATATCTCTAGCTATAATTGTTGCTTTATGTTATGAATGTTAATTTGAAGAAAACCATTGTTAATGTCAGCTAAAATATATGATAGTATCTAGAAAATCGTAATGTTGAGCAATTAAGCCTTTAGAAGAGTCTAACTTTATGTTTATAGTTTCCATCTATATTTTTGTTGTTATTAAGTTAAGAAGCAATGCAAAGACTATATTCATCTTTGAAGTGAATGGGATTTCTAGAAGATTTTGGCAGCTTCAATTTGTCTTATGAAATCTCAGTGACAGCTAAGAGTTTTGATTTTGATGGGTGACATGTTTTTGTAACTTCCTTTGAAGTGTTTCCAAAATGTTTTTTAGTAATCTTGGCATTTGCTGAAATTTTATATGTTTTATGTGTGTTTGTGTGTGTGTGTGTAATTCTTCCTTGGGATTATATTGGTTAGTTTATATTCTTGGACAATGTTGTTTGTTTCCTGTAAGATACCATGTGGTCAAATGGGGATTTGGGGGTTGAGTCTGTATGAATGGAATACAGCAAAGCTTAATTAGTTCCCCTAACAATTGAGCCATTGCCTTGAATATATTCATAGATTGCTCCATTCAAAAAACCATGAACAAATATATCCTACATTGTGTTGTATACACTATGAGTTCTGAATAAAAATATTTGACAGACAGAATAAAAATAATAACTAATAGTGATTGTTACAATGACTTTACAAAGTAGTTACTATGAATCCAGAACTCCAAAGTGATTAAGGTCTATGAGAATGTGGGCTTGTTGCACTCCTAAAGCATAATAAAGAGTAAAATATATTTCTGAATAGATGCTTGTCCTGCAATTTCAATCTAATCAGAGTTTGAGATTGTTCCTTAGAATGTGCTAGATGCACTTGGTTTGGGATTCTGTAAGTTGGAATGGATAGGTGTATGGTGTGGTTTGATATGTAGAGCTGGACTCTTGGATCAACATAGCAGTGGAAGAAGTATGGAAGAGGGTAAAAGGTAAAAGTTGAGACTTGGGATTGTTATTCTTAAGGGTGTAAGATTATTTTTATAGAAGTCCTCTACTCTAATGAATTACCTATGTAGGTACTACAAATTGATTCGCCCTACATGATAGTTTTTTCTTATGTATCATATGTTAGTTCTCCATATTCCTCACCAAGACTCTTAATCAGTCAATATCTTATTATTGATATTTTATTTAGTCTGTTATTTAGAACATTGTTAAGATGCATATTTTCATAACGTTTTTTCTCATTTAAAAATTGATTTAACAATCTGTGAAAGCTATGAAAATACATAAAGAAAAAGTGATATTCCTTCATATGGTTACATACCACACAGGTTAAACTGTGTCCCTCAAAAATTCATATGTTGAAGTTCTAACTCCCAGTACCTTCGAATGGACCATATTGGGGGATAGGGTCTTTACTGAAGTAATCAAGGTAAAATGAGCTCATTAGCATGGGCCCTAATCCAGTATGACTGATGTCTTTATAAAAAGGGGAAAATTGGAGACAGACATGCATACAGAGAGAATGCCGTGTGAACATAAAGACAGCCAACTACAAGCTGAGGAGAGAGGCCCTGAACAGATTCTTCCTCACAGCCCTCAGAAGAAACCAACCTTATGAATGTCTTGATTTCAGACTTCTAGCCTCCAGAACTATGAGGAAATACATTTATGTTTTTAAGCCACTCAGTTTGTGGTACTTTTTACAGTACGTTAATAAACAAATACACATACTATTAATATATTTCGGTGTACTTATTTGAGTCTATTAAGATACACACCCCACAAATACAGATGTAGTCATATACTTTTATATCTGGCTACCTTTGTTAACATTGTAATCAAGTATTTCCCTCTCATTTAAATAGCATTTAACTTTATGATTTTCATAAAGAATCTATGGTAGGTTTAACTCTAGAACTGTTTATGTACCACCCCCCTCTTGATTCCTAACTCTGGGCTGGAAATCAACTCTGCCTAAGAAAGTTTTTCCGGGGCTCACTCCCACTTTGTACCAATAACCTCATTACCATGTCCACCCCATCCCAATACCTTTACGCAGACTGGAAAGAACCATACCTCTTAGGTGTATCCAGCTTTCAGGTTGGCTTCATGGATGTGCCACCCCTGCAGTTGCTTAGGGCCCCACTCTTTCTAAGGATCCTTCTAGAACTCTATGCTTGGTTTAGTGCTCTGCTATCTCATCTTAAAATTCTTAACGATTTCTGAACAAAGGGACCAGCATTTTTACTTTGCGCTGGGAACCACAAATTATGTAGTTAATCCAGCCCAGTTCCCCCCACCTGTATAAGAGCACCCACTGTGTCCTACCTACTGTGAAATTCTCCAGTTCCACCTCGCTATTCCTCATTATTGCTGGCTTCTCTCAGCCTTTTAGGGTTTCCTTCTTTAGCAAGAGCTTCAGATGTTCTTGTGCAGGCTGACTTATTTTGGATCATTTTTTCTGCCCACTATCGGCATCTTCCTTAGTGACTTATTCTAGTTTTCAGGCTCTAATTTCATAAAGTGCTATCAAAGGTAAGAGTTTCATTTTTAATCAAGTTGTCATAATAGGAGAGGAGACACAGACATAATATTTGGTTAATAAAATTTAGAGAAGTAGGCAATTGCTCATCCTTAACTCCCACTACACTGAGAATGGGTTAACTTTGACATTTTGATAATAGGAGAAGAAAGAGTATTGTAAATTAGATATGTAGGCTGTGCCTGCTAGAAGGTTTCCAGCTACAAGTTCTAGAAAATCCAACTAAAAGTGGCATGTTTACCCACTTTTTATCACTCACAAAAATTAGGCCATTTAAATTCTTACATGATAATAAAACTAGAGGTAAGCAGTATCCATGATTGGTTCATTCAGCAGTTGAAGAACCTCGTCAGGGACCCACATCCATGTTTCTACTCTGATTTGTTCAGCATGTTAGTGAGCTTCCCCTCATAGCTACAGGATGGCTGTAGCACTTCCAGGCATCATATGCAGACTTGATGACATATTTTAGAAGAGAAGATTTTCCTCTTATACACCTCCTTTTTAAACCAGCTATCCTTTCCCAAAAGTCCCACAGAAACTCCCTTGGTGTCCACTGACCAGAATTGGGTCACATGCCCATGACTCAACTATTCACAATTAATTAAGGTAACTGAAGTCACCACAACTGACACAAGCCAATTGAATTCTCATCTTGGGTCTTGGGAATTGGGGGTCCTTCACCTCTACTAAGATCATGGATACTTGATAACAAGAGTGGATCTGGGTCTGTTAGGGAGAGAATTGGGAATGGTTGTTAAGTAGGCAATAATTATCTCTATCTCTATCTCTATCATCTATCTATCACTACCTATCCTATCCCTATCCCTATCTCTATCTCTATGTCTATCTCATCTCTATCTCTATATTTATATCTCTGTATCCATCTCCAGTGAGGTATTTTCTCCCCCACACTGATATGACTAAACTCTTTTAGAATTGGCATGGTGGATTAGAACACACAGTCTTGTAATCATGTAGTGAATAAACAGCTGGCAGTGTGTGGGATGTCAACACTTATTTCTGGATATGGTTCCTATCCTGAGGCACTACTAAAGCACTGGGTAATGGTTGCTGAATGACCATTCATCCAAAGGAACAAATAATATGTGGATCTGCCTGGGGACACAACCAGCTAAAATTGGTTGGAGTCATGCAATATGCATTGAGCTTGGTCAAGAGAGGAAGTTGGTCATAATTTCAGGCAGAGAATACTTGGCTCAGGACAAAACAATGAATGAGACTAGGTCACTGTAAAGGACCTGGATAATATGCCCAACTTAGCTGATGTTTTTTTTCATTCTTAGCCAGTGTACATTATTTGACAGATACTTCCTTTGTTGCTATAGTGTAGCAGTCCCATTGGTGATATAGCAAGATGATTCTACTATAAAAATAAAATAAAATAAATATAACAAAGGGAAAAAAAGAGGGAATGGTGAGAGCAGAGGAAAACTTCATTTGCTCAGCATGTATTTTAATGCAAGAACTGGGATGCATTGTGATCCCCTAGTGGCAGAGAGCTGGGACGTCCATGCTAGCTGACAGAATGTGAGAACTACAAGACACTTTAAAATCAGAAGCAAAATTTATAGTCAGGAATTTATGAAAATTGGGATGACAAGAAGCCTCTCTATTTCTCTCTTTCTAGTGAGCTCTCTCTCTTTCAGACCCACAGGGTAGCAACAAAGAGTATTAGTAAAAAGAAAAACATAATCGTAATACATTCATGACATACTAAGATGAATAAATTCCTGCAGTAGGTGATAAATACTTTATAGGGGAGTATTCTTAGTCAACGGTCAAGTGAAATAGGTTAAAATATTAGGCCTGTGAGCCACATGTCTAGAAAATGCCCCTTTCTCTTTTGTGAATCTGAAAATTACAATGCAGAGGGGCAACCTTTCACATATTGGTGGGAGGCAGTTACCTTCTGAGTTGGTTCTGATTCCTGTGCTATATTTTTGGATCAACTAGCTAATTGAACAAGCATCATTAAACATCCTTGAAATAGAGGACATAGAGCACATGGAACAGAAGTGTTTGAACCTTGGCATAAGGTTTGCCAAGATGGTAGAGTCCAGAATGTAGCGCAGAGAGGGGAAGATGGCGCTCATCTCTGAAGCTAGCATTTCCTAGGATCCTCATTGAAACTTAATGATAAATCACCCACATGACACCAACTATCTCCACTTATGATTCTCTGGAAGATTATATGCTTATGATATCTCTCGATGCTATTAAATATTATTATATGTATATCGGAGATCATTGTCAATTCTGGTTTTGAGGTGAGCTGCTGCCAGCTGATAATTTATTGCCAGTATCAGATATGCCATCTGTAAACATTTATTTTTAGCTGTCTGTTCTATTACATTATTTTCCCTTTTTATCATCTTTCTATGCGTGCACTGATTATATCTCAATCCTGTATTCATTGTTTCCTTTGTATGCTCCACCTTATTTCAGAAAAGGTTTAAGAAACTAAAGTAATAAATGCACATGTTCCAAACACTATTACTTCTTTCTTATGACTTAGGTTTGTGCTTTTTAAAAAATGTAAAATATGTCACATCACTTACTAGACATTTTCCAGCCTCGTTTTCATTTTATTTATAGATTGTATACTTTCTAATTTTTATTTATTTATTTATTTATTTTTGTGGTACGCGGGCCTCTCACTGTTGTGGCCCCTCCCGTTGCAGAGCACAGGCTCCGGACGCGCAGGCCCAGCGGCCATGGCTCACGGGCGCAGCCGCTCCGCGGCATGTGGGATCTTCCCGGACCGGGGCATGAAGCCGTGTCCCCTGCATCGGCATGCGGACTCTCAACCACTGTGCCACCAGGGAAGCCCTATACTTTCTAATTTTTGCGTTTGAACTGTTTCATTAAGGTGACAGATTAACTTATTAATGTTTACAAAGGATCAGTCAAATTTCAAAAGGGTCATAGAATGCTCACACATTTTAGAGAAGAGTCTCCCTGAAATTAGGAGAAACGATTTGAAAACTTCAAAAACCAGAGTGTGCACCTTCTGCATGGTGGGAAAGACAAGAAGGGCTGCCGTGGTGGGAATTCTTTGTACCAGCTTCTACTGATGCTCTCATCAATCACATTGCAATTATCTATATAGCTGACTATTTTCTGCAGTGTGAGCTGAGGGGGAGAGTCCATATGATATTAATTTTATATTTCAGGAGTCCAAATCATAGAATCACAGTGCCTGTCATAGAATAGTTGTTTAATAAACTCACATGGAATAAATGAAGAAGAGAAGAGAGACCACTGGTCCTTTTGGTCCCCAGAAGGAGAGGCAGTTTTCTAAAAGGAGCCATCTCCTTCGGTGCAGATTCACAGCCTGAAGCTATAGGCTGAGATGGTGATGGAATAGTCTTTGCCTAGAGTATTTCCCACTGCAATGAAAAGAGGCTCACGGGGGTGCTCCATAAGCTGGATCAAGAACACCTGGGTAGTTACCCATTGACTTTCTGTCCAAAGAAGATGCTCAACTGGGAGTGAAAATGAGACTTGGTTCTACTTCATCACTTGCAGTCCGGGACCTCTCTGTGCATTGTAACAGCTATAACAGACAGCAGATCTTTTGTTGAACTCTGCTCTGAATGCTCTGATAGCATTTATGTTGCCACCAGAATTACAGTCTGACACTGTTCTCATAATGAAAATCCCTCAGGTAAAGGGCCTAATTAAATATACATGGGTTTTCCTTTTGCCAAAGGACAGCCAAATACCACTTCCTTCACCTTTGATTAAGGACAAGAGAGTTTCAGTTTCAAAAAGAAATGAATTTTGTTCTAAAATAAAATATGGCACCTATGAAATCATATAAGATGTAATTTAAGGAAAACCAGCTCAGTATTATAACAGGATTTTCTTATCAAGCTTCCTCCAGATGCTGCAGCTGTCACTTAGGCTATGCCAATGTCTGGTGTCATGCCAGTTAGATGCAAGTTGGTTCCACTTGTCACCCTTTCAATTTCCCAGCTGGCCTCAATTTTAAAAGGCATATTAGCATTATCATAGAAATCTTAAAGATGTGCCTTGGCGTGACTTTAAAACTGTTTTGTTTCTAAGTCACAAGGTATAATGACATATCACTGAGATAAAAAGGATTTTATTGTCTATATATGACATCAAATGCTCTAATCTCTGACCAAAGAAATTGAATGTTTTTAAAAAGGTTGTTCTATGAGACACATTGCAGTGTAGCATCAAAGAGAATGAGAGGTGCTTTAGGACACACTGGTTTAAATAACAGGTAGGGGAGTGCTTTCCCTTACACATTTTGAAAAACCCTATGCCTATCGCATGAACAGAAATAGTTTCAGTGGAAGTCTTTAAAAGAGTCCAGAACTGTGTGACAAAGTATAAAAATCTGAAACCAGAAATGCACTCTAAATTAAATTATTGAACAGTAAAATGACTTGTTTTGTCATTTTTTTTTTTTTCTTTCTGTGGTACGCGGGCCTCTCACAGTTGTGGCCTCTCCCGTTGAGGAGCACAGGCTCCGGACGCGCAGGCTCAGCGGCCATGGCTCATGGGCCCAGCCACTCCGCGGCATGTAGGGATCTTCCCGGACCGGGGCACGAACCCGTGTCCCTTGCATCGGCAGGCAGACTCTCAACCACTGCGCCACCAGGGAAGCCCGTCTTGCCAATTATTAATGGCAAATCTCAAGGTTGCCTAAAATACAGATGCTTACTTCAGCATCTTCAGATGCCTTCTGTTTAGATGTATTGCTGCCTTAAAATTACACTCTTAAACTTGAATTGTGTGATAGAGATGTTTACTTTAAGATGAATGAAAATCTCACTGTTAGTTGCTAATAACTTATTATATGACACTTTTAGTCATCACCAATGTATCTATGTACAATACAAATACAGAGACTGTCAAGATTTCTCAGTCCTTTGGCATGTATCATTTTTGTCTTCTCTGCCATCTCAGATACTCAGAGCTTTACTTTGTTCATCTACAAAATGGGGACACTGATATCTACTTCACTGGGTTGCTGTGAAGGCATAGAATGAGTAAAACCTTAGCAGGGTACTGGGAATGCAATCAGTACTCCATAGTAACTGGACTCTCTCTCAAACACAAACACGCATGTGTACACACATGCACAGGCACACACACACACACACACACACACACACACACACACACACACACAGACGTACACATACATTTTATGGAAACATCCAAGAGGAAAACTTATCTGTAACTGGTTGCATGGGTCTGGCTAATTTTGAAAGTTAATCTAAATTTATTTAAAAATCATTAGTATCTTGAATTGCATTATGTAGAAACAGCAAACCGTTGCCCTGGTGGAAGAAATAGGTTGGCTGTGTGATTTTCCTTGAAACATAATCAAAATGAAGTTGCAGAGCTGGGATTAGATTCAGAGCTCTATTTATGTTCAGATCTCTAAGTCCTTAGCCCGGCACTGGAACAAAATAGATCCTCAATCCCCTGGGCCCGTAACCGTCTACTGCCTTCAGGTGGTCCTGGAACATCGAGTAGCACTACGTCTCAAAGGGATGGAACATGGCAAAGGGAGAGTGGGATAGATTGTGAAATTTTTTTACATACTAAAGAGTGAGTTAGTGTGGAGCTATTCAATTACTTTTGTACAATTGAGTTATGTGTTCATATCTGTGTTTTTAAAAAAGATGTTTCCCTTAGCTGCACCATAGAAGCACCTCAATAAAGGGAAACTGGTACACAAAAGAAGTACAAAAAGCAGTTAGGATGCCATTCTGTTGATGTGTGCTTATCGCACTCTACATAGAAAATTAGTAGAGGGTAGTGGTTACAGGATTTGTTCCTGAAAACTGGGTCTGAATCCTGGTGCTACCATTACTAGCTGGGAGGATCTGGGCAAATTCTGTAATTCCCCTGTAATTGTGACTCAGTTTCTTCCTGTATAAAGCATTAGTAGCTATATCATAGGATTGTTATAATGACTAAGTAAATTGATAGACATAAATTTCTTGGAATTGTGCCTGGCATATTGTATATACTCTATTTATTACTATAAATTACGTAAGGACATAAGCTAGAAACTTCAGATGATTGACAAGTCTATCATTGTCTTGTTGAAGAAGTAGGTAGTTTATGTCTTAAACTGGTGGGACACAAATCTAAGTTGTTTGAGCTCTTTAACACATTGTATTTATTCCTTTTCCATTTGCAGTTTGAGATCTGTGTATAAAGCACATGACATTATAGACTAATAAACCTTCAGATTATGGACCATGGCAATCCCAATGCCATGAGTTTATTGAAAATGTAAAGGGAAAGTCACTTAACCCCTCCATACCTCCATTTGACAATGCTGGTCCCACAGAACTGTTCAGAGGAGTAACTGGGATGTTGGATGTGCAAGTGCCTAAGAAATGCGTGCTTAATTCACTTCAGTGGAATTTGAAGTTGACCTTTTATTGCGAGGAAGACAAGGGAAAATGCTTAGATTAAAACTTGATCCAAATTTGAAACAAATGTACTTTTCAAATATAATAATTCCAAACTACTGCTTTATCTGGGCAAGTTATATTTGGTTCAGTTCAGGGCCATGGGTCTTTTTCTCACCCTGGATGCAATTTCGCCAGCGTGAGCAGCCCTGGAGTTGGATAACATCTGTGTCAGTTTTGACTCTCTCTAACCAGCAGTGAGAACTTGGGCAGCCTTCTCAACTTCCTCATTTCGAAGGCTATAGTGCCTTCCTTATCACATTTTGAAGGTTATTGTGAGGACAAAATGTCGCTCTGTAAAGCTCTACAAATACGTGGGGTTTTATCCCTGGTGTCAGTCACCACCGGAGACCTCAGTGAGAGTAAAAGGGTCCTTCCACCTCACGGAGGAGAATGCTTGGTTCAGGCAAAAGCAGGAACTTGGTACCAGACCTCAGTTGAGCTTTTTGACTATTCTTTCCCAACCGTGTGGCTTTAGGCAAATCGGTTAATCTCTTCAGCCTCATCTAGGCTATCTGGAAAATGGGAATAATATCATCTACCTTATGAGGAGGTCCTGGTGAATTGCCCTCATTCAAGTGTCAAATTATAAAAGTGATAACTTGGATGACAGATTTCTCTGCCGTGCCTAATTTGTTTTTTTTTACACAACAAGTTCTTATTAGTTATCTATTTTATACATATTAGTGTATATATGTCAATCCCAAACTCTGCCATGCCTAATTTCTAATGGTTTCTTTTAACCAAGTTCTCCACAGTCACAGAGGCTGGTGGTCTAAATAGATAGATAACTCTGTCCAGATAGCAGACAACTCTGAACAGATAACTGTTGTTGGGTTTAGGGGGTGTGTTGATAGCATTAGAATGTGTGCACCATGAGCTCTGGGAGGGCAGATGTCCACAGACATGAATGAGTTGAATGTGTCCATGTGTCTGGTTATTTTGATAAGTTTGTTTATATTTAAATTTTATTTATTTTTAAGCTCTTCTGAGTGCTAAAAAGGAAACAGTAGTTCATATAAGGAAAAACTATTGTTCCCTCTTAGCCCACTTTCCATTGACAATCATTTGCACTTCTTAAAGTTATTACTCCTTTATTTACGTTATTATTCTTTAAAATGATTATGCTATTTCTTAATTTTTCAGTTTTAGAAATTTTCCATAATATTAAAACTATTTAGGAATTAGAGTTCAGAATTTAGTTCTCTTTTATCATCCATCACCTCCAAACATATGTCCCCTCCTTCTAACCTTGAAACACAGTTGTAACTCACTTTTGGTTAATTCCATGTTGAGAGGTTTTCATCATCGAGAAGACATATCTTTTGTTTTGTTTTGTTTTGATTCTTTTGCTGAGTCAAGCAGTATTCTACGAGTTTATTTCCTTTCCTCAAGAATTTTGTATTGTTTTCAGCAAGTAATTGGCTCTTTTATTTCCTGTGCTTGACATTGCTCTTATGCCAGATTTCCACAAAGCCAAACTTGTCTCATAATTTATCAGTCTCAATTTTCTTTTCCCTGGTGATATCCCAGAAGCTTTTCTTCACTTATCTGACCTAGTACTGCCTAGTCTGCAGCCAAGCTGTCATCCTGGATTTTCCTTTTGTGTTCTTAGTGATTTTCTTTATTGCCCTCCTGTGTTGGGTGCTTGGTTCTTGGATCTCCTGTTCTCCCCATTTGTAATTTATTCTGGTTCCTCCAGCTGCTGAATGCACTTTTCAGTGTTCTCTTTCCTCATTTCTGCATCCCAGCCCTAAGACCAATAAGTCACTTGTTTGTAGCAACTAGGATATGTGCCAATTTGATCATATACATGCAAACTGGGAAGCGGAACTAAACATGCCTATTACAGATACAGTATCTTTTTTCTTGCAATAGATTATTGATCTGCTAATGATAGTGACTGAAGTAGTCATCTGAGTCTTTAGATTGTACCTAAACTGCTCCAGTGGAACAGGTTCTATGTCAAAGCTCTGTAACTTAAATTTATTATAGTTTTCCTTTTTTGACTTGATAGCTGCCATGTTCCAGGCTATTTGCAATTCTTGTTGGTTACTTAAAGGAGCTCTTGAATTTTTGTGTGATCATACATTGTAAGTATTGCTACAAAAACTATCTAACAGATAAAATTCAGCAAGCAGAAATAAGACGTAAAAACCTATTTTTGTGAATGTCCCTGATGTAGTAGCACTTCAAATTTAAAATGACAGTTCTTTTAATAACTAGAAAAAGAAATATTTTGGTAATAATAACAAACCTATTTATAATTTAAAAGATAAATTTTGGCAAAAGTTAAAATAATGAGTATTAAAGAGTTTTTATTGCCTCTGGGTCATAAATTTGGGACATTTAGAAAATACGAGAAATTAAGAAGAATGAGTGTATAAGCAGCTAATAGTTTGGAATTATTTCTTAAATATAATAAACAAATTTGTACAATTTGGTTCAAGGGTATTACCTACCAAATTGCTATAGTGGGTTGTAATAGCAGTCCTGCAAGAACATTATGTATGTGGATTTTTTCTCCTTATAGCGCTATACAACTCAGAAGGCTCAAACATAGGGAAAGGAATAGATTCAGAATGTTTATTATTGCTTTCACTAGGCAAAAGAGCAAAGAAATTGCACTGGAATTCTCAGATAGCAATGTAGTAAAAAATGGAGAAGCAGGGTCACTTCATGGGTCTCACAGCATGACGTCTTCATCAGTGCAGTTTAAAAACTATTTGCTGAGGTTCTACTGTATATAAGGCCCTGTGCTAGACACCAAGGATCACCAAAATGATAAGGAAAAGGTGTTGCTTCTCAAGATCCTTTAAACCTAATGGCGCTGACTAACATACACAAATAGCTTTGACACAAAATATGAGGTGACGTACTTGAGTAGAGAATTTAGCCAAGTACTATGAGAGAAGAGAGAGTTTAGTTTTGACTGGGGAGCTTTAGAAAAGCTTTTGAGGGGAGATGGATTCTGCTTTTTGAATGATAGTTGGGTAATTCATATGAAAAAGAAATTAAGGGTATATGATATATTTATATTGATTAACAGCCTACAGAGTTCTTAGAAGTTTTTTTATTTTATCAATGTTATTATTATTGTCCACTTTACAAATGAGGAATGTGAAATGCTAAAAAGTCTAAATGACTTTCTTAAATTCATAATTGTTACAAGTGGTCAGGGATAGCACAGTTGAGAAAATGTTTCCAAAATCCAATCTGATGATGGTTTTAACTATAATCCACTCTTCTGATGTTATGGTTGGTAGAGACCTAGAAATGTCAGTCTCGCCAAATGTGATTTTTTGTACAGGAACAGAGTGTTTCTTTGATTCTAAATTACCCCTGCAATGATTCTAAGAATTCTTTGCCACAGTGAATATAGATGGTTTACAAAAGTATTTCCAAGCCTTCCCCATCATCAAAATGGCTTGGAAATATATTTCTGATATTTTAAGAAAATATCAGAAGGATATTTTAAGAACATCCATCCCGGTGCCCATCACCACTAAACATCCCTATCTGTTTTATTAGAAAAACTTGGACTAGTGCTAACAGACCAGTATTTTTAGTTGCTCCTTGGGTAACTAGAATTATCAGCTAAATATGGAACACATTTCAAAAGAGGAAAGTGAGAAATGTAATTATTTTCCCCAAATTACCATTTTTTTCAAATGTAAAACTTTGTATTACATCAGAAATATATATAACTAATGCAATTTTGGGGTGTAACAGGAGAAACTGATGTGAAACTGAAGATGACAATGCCATATGATTAAAAATTGGATATATCTGATTACCTCGTCATTTCAGCTAAGAATGAACACACATTTCTCCCAAGATTTCTACTGAAAAACCCTGTCAAGCTCAGAGTTCCTTCACTGGGTCATCTTTAGGTATAACTAATGTAGTTAGTGTTCTAATTCTCACAAAAACTCATTATCTGTATTCATATGACTTCTGTGACTTAAGAAGAAAAAACAATTAACAATGAGGTTTACATGCTACATTTTTTTTTTTTTTTTTTTGCGGTATGCAGGCCTCTCACTATTGTGGCCTCTCCTGTTACGGAGCACAGGCTCCGGACGTGCAGGCTCAGCGGCCATGGCTCACGGGTCTAGCCGCTCCGCGGCATGTGGGATCTTCCCGGACCCGGGCACAAACCCATGTCCCCTGCATCGGCAGGCAGACTCTCAACCACTGTGCCACCAGGGAAGCCCTGTATTTAATTTTTGATAGTTTGATTAATATGTGTCTTGGTGTGTTTCTCCTTGGATTTATCCTGTCTGGGACTGTCTGCCTTTCCTGGTTTGAATGGCTATTTCCTTTCCCATGTTAGGGAATTTTCAACTATAATCTCTTCAAATATTTGCTCAGACCCTTTCTTTTTCTCTTCTTCTTCTGGATCCCCTATAGTTAGAATGTTGGTGCATTTAATGTTGTCCTAGGGGTCTCTGAGACTGTCCTCAATTCTTTTCATTCTTTTTTTCTTTATTCTGCTCTGTAGTAGTTATTTCCACTATTTTATCTTCCAGGTCACTTATCCGTTCTTCTGCCTCAGTTATTCTGTTATTGATTCCTTCTAGAGAATTTGTAATTTCATTTATTATGTTGTTCATCATTGTTTGTTTGCTCTTTAGTTCTTCTAGGTCCTTGTTAAGCGTTTATTTTATTTTCTCCATTCTATTTTCAAGAGTTTGGATCATCTTTACTATCATTACTCTGAATGCTTTTTCAGGTTGGCTGCCTATTTCCTCTTCATTTGTTTGGTCTGGTGGGTTTTTATCTTGCTCCTTCATCTGCTGCATATTTCTCTGTCTTCTCATTTTGTTTAAGTTACTGTGTTTGGGGTCTCCTTTTCACAGGCTGCAGGTTCATATTTCCTGGTTCTTTTTTGGTGTCTTCCCCCAGTGTGTGGGGTTGGTTCAGTGGCTGTGTAGCTTTCCTGGTGGAGGGGACTGGTGTCTGTGTTCTGGTGGGTAGGGCTGGATCTTGTCTTTCCGGTGGACAGGGCCACGTCCAGTGGTGTGTTTTGTGGTGTCTGTGACCTTATTATGATTTTAGGCAGCCTCTCTGCTAATGGGTGGTGTTGTGTTCCTGTCTTGCTAGTTGTTTGGGATGGGGCCTCCAGCACTGGAGCTTTCTGCCCATTGTGTGGAGCTGGGTCTTAGGGTTGATACAGAGAACTCTGGGAGAATTCTAGCCGATTGATATTACATGGAGCCCGGAGATCTCTGGTGGTCCCATGTCCTGAACTCAGCTCTCCCACCTCAGAAGCTCAGGGCTGACACCAGGCCAGAGCACCATGACCCTGTCAGCTACATGGCTTCAGGTTGTGCACAGGGCTTGCAATTCAGAGAAGTTGCCCAGTGGTGGAGAACACCCACTTTGCCTTGTAGTGCTGAAAGCGGGGGTGAATGAGATCTAATACAGCCCCAAAGCACTGGGTGAAGAAAAGCATCACAGCTTTTTTGGGCATTGTTGGAACAGGAAGGCAGTGGCGGAAGCTCTAAGTCCTTGGGCTCTGGAAGGAGCGCAGCCTCTGAGACACTACGCTACAGCCCAGCTTAGCCTGCCTTCATATTCATCATCAAAATAAGTTGTTTATCTATTTTAAATATAGCAGTGTGCATATGTCAGTCCCAAACTCCCAATCTACTCCTCCCCCACACCCTTCCCCCCAGTAACCATAAGTTCATTTTCTAAGTCTGTGAGTCTGTTTTGTAAATAAGTTCAGTTGTATCATTTTTTTTAGATTCC
>NW_020172824.1:898418-918557 GCF_003031525.2 Neophocaena asiaeorientalis asiaeorientalis | reverse complement strand
GCAGGCTCAGTGGCCATGGCTCATGGGCCCAGCTGCTCTGCAGCATGTGGGATCTTCCCAGGCTGGGGCACGAACCCGTGTCCCCTGCATCGGCAGGCAGACTCTCAACCACTGCGCCATCAGGGAAGCCCTATCACATCTTCTTTATCCATTCCTCTGACGATAGACATTTAGGTTACTTCCATGTCTTGGCTATTGTAAGCAGAGCTGCAGTGAACACTGGGGCCTATATATCCTTTCAAATCATCTTTTTCTCTGGATATATGTCCAGGAGTGGTATTGCTGGATCATATGGTAGCTCTATTTTTAGTGTTTTAAGGAACCTCCGTACTGTTCTCCAAAGTGGATGTACCAATTTACATTCCCATCAACAGCGTAGGAGGGCTCCCTTTTCTCCGCACCCTCTCCAGCGTATATTGTTTGTAGATTTTTTGATGATGGCCGTTCTGACTGGTAAGAGGTAATATCTCACTGTAGTTTTGACTTGCATTTCTCTAATAATTAATGATGTTGAGCATGTTTTCATGTGCCTCTTGGCCGTCCGTATGTCTTCTTTGGAGAAATGGCTATTTAGGTCTTCTGTCCAGTTTTTGATTGTGTTGTTTGTTTTTTTAATATTGTGTCACATGAGCTGTTTGTAAGTTTTGGAGATTAATCCCTTGTTGGTTGCATTGTTTGCAAATATTTTCTCCCATTCTGTGGGTTGGAACAGATCTTCCCTTCACAGTCCTCAAGAGAAACCAACCCTGCTGTCACCTTGATCTCAGACTTCCTTTCCAGAGCTATGAGAAAATAAATTTCTATTTGTTAAGCCATGTGGTCTATGGCACTTTGTTATGGCAGCTCTGGCAAACTAATACACTAATATACAGGTGCATTTAAATAAAATGTTGGCAATTTAAGTTTTGCAAGTCCTAGCCTGGAGACTGTCACAGGCTTTGCACTCATCCCTTCCTTTACCCTTGTGATGCTACAGCCTGACTGACAAGGTCATTAAGGTTCACATAACAGGAGGAAAGTGCAAAAGAACTGTCAGTCCCTAGGACAAAGGATGTGCAGTGAACATAAATGAAGGTAGTCTCCAGCTCACAGAGATGTTCCAGGGAGCTGGGTCTGTTAGATGCGTCCTGGGTATAAGGAAGCTTAATACTCAATTGAGGACAATCATTTTGCTTTACTCTCTGTCACAATGATTAGTGAAAGGGATGGGCACATCACCCAAGTTGACAAGACATTTTCAAACTGGTGCTGGATGTAAAGAGTCTTTATTTCTCTGGTTGTGGAATTGTGAGAATTTGGCATAGATTAGAATCTCCAGGGCTTCCCTGGTGGCGCGGTGGTTGAGAGTCCGCCTGCCGATGCAGGGGACACGGGTTTGTGCCCCAGTCCGGGAAGATCCCACATGCTGCGGAGTGGCTAGGCCCGTGAGCCATGGCCGCTGAGCCTGCGCGTCCGGAGCCTGTGCTCCGCAACGGGAGAGGCCACAGCAGTGAGAGGCCCGCATACCGCAAAAAAAAAAAAAAGAATGTCCAGGTGACATTTCCACAGGGATTGGCAAGTCTCAAATAGCAGAGAAGCTACAGTGCAAAATCTGACAGTATATACATCCCTGGTTTCAGTCTTCCACAAAGTAGGCTCTTAATCCTACCCTTTTTGGGTTGGTTATTTTAACCAAGACATTCTTCATGGCAACCAAGTAAGTCTTTTTTTTTTTTTTTAACCAATTAAGTCTTGACTGATGCAAGATGTAAACAAAATTTTTGAAAAGAAGAACAGAAATAATAACATAAATGTATATCTTATGTACAAATAATCATATAACAGATAATTTTCCTCCTAAAAAGAGATGCTATTTTCCCCATGTATGAATGGGTAGTTAACATTTACTTTTTGTTTTTGCATCTATTATTAAATTCAGATAAATAGCATACATTTGTTGTAAAACAAATTCAAACAGGACCTCTATAAAGTAAAAAGCGATGCTTCTTTCCTCATTATTTCTCCTTTCCTAGAAGAATCGTGATTACCCATTTGTGTGTAACCTGCGAGAAATTCTTAATATACATTCATATTTGTATTCATTATTTTATACACATAAAACTATATATAATTATATATTTTACATACCATATTTTTCTCCACAAAAATGGGAAATTTGGGAATCATACTGTAAGTAGGATGCTTTCAGGTCCAAGTAATAAAATATACAATTTAAAGTGCCTTTGACCTTGAGGAAAATTTACTAGTTCACATAACCAAAGTCTGGATGTGACATTTTCCAGAAGTCTGGAGGTTAAGTGAGTGGCAGAATGGTGCCTATAACACGAAACTTTCGTTAGCCTGTTTTGATATCTCCACTCACGGTCGCAAGATGATTAAAGCAGTTCCAAGTGTCACAAACAGACATCACAATATGCAACAAGGACAAGAAAGGCATTTGTCTCTTTTTACTAGTAAGGACAGCTTTTTCTAGAAGCCTACTAGCAGGCTCACCTCCACAGTCATTACTAAGGTGAATGTCCAAAACTGAATTATGTCAGTCATGTCTCCCCTCCTCCTGCCCTGGACTCAGGAGGGGAACATCTTATCTGAAAGTGGAGCCCTAGCTAAACTCTCTGCCAGGAAGACAGACTGAAGGGTGAGAGGGTGGAATCTGGTCTATGCATATGAGATATATATATGTGATACACAGCCCTGAAACTCTTTTTAACTCAAAATTATATAATATTTATATAATACAGCTACCTCATCACTTCAAATGGAAATATAATATTTATTTTAGGCACTTTTAAAAATTGAGGTTAAATTCCCATATAATAAAATTAACCAATTTATAGTGAACAATTCAGTGACAATCAGTGCATCACGATGTTGTACAACCACCACCTATACCTAGTTCCAGAATATTTTATGTACCTTAATGATGGCTTAATTTCCCCAATAAAACCTAATTGATTAATTTTGTAACTAGAAAAAAATAAACTATGTTAGTACTGAAAAGGAAACTGCTGCTCTCTTCTCTCCTCTGAAAGCTTTTTGTATTTAGGAAGAAAGTAAGCTCAATTACATGCTTTTCTCTCAGAAAATTTAACTGTTATGTCAGGAACTCATTTTGGCATATTTCTGTCATTACCTGATCATCTGCATTCCGGTTCTCTATTCTAACTTTAAAAAGATTTTACAACTATGTTTTATTCTTCAGTTTGAATGCATTTCATATAATTCTAGTTGAAGATTATTAGAATTTAGATGATAAACACCAATAGAATTACCCTTCAATTATAAAGTTGATAGACATGAAGATTTTATACTTTTATTTCAGTTAGCTAAATACAATTTGGTAGCTGGGTAGAGGGCCAGGTAGGAAAAACATACTGCATATCATACTTTAAAAAGGCAACCAGATATAATTTATCTGGTTATTTAGGTTGACTGTGCTTTCAGAACTTGATCATTATCATTTAATATCATATTGGGACGTTTTCAAATCTGCTGTACCCGGCATGGATTGTTCTCTTTGAACCTGATGTATGTCAAAAGAACTTTGTAGTTAAATATTGACTTGGGATTTGATAGCTAAAGTATGTCTGCTAGAAAAAAAAAGTAAAAGTTTTCAGAGACTAGTCCTTTTCCTTTTAGCGTTTGGAAACGCCAATCTATTGCTAGCAAGAATTTCTATCTCTGTGTCTCTCTCTGTTTTATTACTATTTTTTAAATTTTATAACACTTCTATTTAGATTTTTACACTGCATGCATTGCAATCACATTATGGAACTGGAACTTGAGAAATTAATTGACTCAGTATCTCTGAAACTCACTATTTAAATGTGTAGGGAAATTCATTTGGGAAAGATGAAACTGAAATTATTGAAAGTTGGTAATACCATTGCCTACAGTAAAGCAATTCCAAGTTAAGGAGTGCTTTCTTATAACACCCTGTCACTAAAGGATGCCAATCTCTCAATACTATTGTGGTTTATTATGAGGTAGGGCACATGACTAAAATTATTCAAGAGTTGAGAGAAACCACATGTGGAAGTAATTTGAATGCTAATTCATTGGAAGAGATTTAAAGTAAGGAAAAGAAATCAGTAAGTCTATATTTCTTATAAAAGAAGGTTGAAACCCATTCTGACCACATCTTTGAGTCATATTGACAAACATGTCCTAGGATGGGAAGCACTCTGAGGTATGCAATTGAAAGAGTGTAAACTTTGATCTTAAGCATATCTGAGTCTTAATTCTTGCTCTGATAGTTACAAGGTATGTAAACATGAACAAACTATGCTAATTCTCTAAGACTCCATTCTGCCACCTGATGAAGAGATTTTATACTGCTACCTCTCTTCTTCTAGAGCCTATTAAACAAGATATTTGCAAATAAAAGGTAAGTAAATTACTCAGGGCAGTGCCAGGCTAAGAGTAGGTACTCTAACTTCTAGCTGTTTTATTATTTTTATCTATACAGGCTTCTGGTAGTTAGAGCCATTTAGATGTTATTGCTGACGATATACAAGTATCTATATCATACTAGCTTTCGAAATAAAATATATTTTGGAAACATGATCTGGACCTATGGTTCTCAGGGTATTTTTTACTCTGATATGCCTAAGAGATGGACAACGGTTTACCACAGCAGTGATTTCTAACTTCTGTAGGATACTGGTGTGTACGTGTGTGCGTGCATGCAAAATCCCCATATGACTCCAACATCCCTACTCTTTCCATCTTCCTTGCTAGTTGCAATTAATCACCACCTCCAAGCATGTAAATAAGGGCATTTCAATTTTACATTCATTTGACCTTATGCAGAATATATTTTAAGGTGAAGAGGGCATCATTTCAAATTTAATTAATCTCTGAAATGGAAATTTCATGAAAAGAATCTTGAGGATTCATTATCATAACCAAAATAACATCTATTATTTAGGTTGACATCTATAAAATAACATCAATGTTGCCTGATAGTCTTAATCTCTCAAAATAACATCTCATTTGTTTTCCTATTACTGTTTTTGAGGAACATGCAGTATATGCTTCCTAATTATTGATTGAAGGAATTTATATGTGCATACTGTAATGCTTTCTCTTACTGTCCCTGATGGCTGGTTTTGCTATGCTTTGTTTTTGTTTTGAACATATGGCAGACATGAAGGAGTCAAAGAGGCAGATTTACAGGAAAGGCCGAGGATGACGTTTTAAAAAAGAACTCTTGTTGTTTTTATCTGTCTTTTCTTCCTTCCCTCATCCCTGCTGCCAGCCTGTTAAAGACACTGTGTCACGATAGTGTGGGCCAGACTAACAGAGCTAACTTTCAAGGTACTTCCTTTTGCTCCAGCTGACCCTCAGTGAGACAGTTTTAAGGAGGATTATTTCCTCAGAATTTGTCAGGACATTCAAATTCAACAAATGTATGAATTTGACAAATTTTGTCCAACTTGACTTAAAAGGCACAGAGAAGCGGAAAGAGATTGCTGTTGAAACTACCCCAGAGTTCTTGAAGGCAACCTAAGGACTCACGATTAAGGCTCCAACAATCTTTAAAAGTTTGTGTAACAATCTTTTCATTTTCTTCACATTTCCACAATTAGCATTCCAACTGCCTATATGTCAGAAAAAATATAGACAAAATACAGCTCTTTGTACAGGAAAATACTTCACTCAGGGACCAACTATTTATAGGAAGATTTTGGGAGTAAAACATCTCAATGGTGTGATGTTATTGCCTACTTTCATAATTTTGTTTCTTAAGGGACATTTTTGGACCAGATTTAGGCATCGACAAAAACTTGTTGTGGGATAACTACATGATGGAAGCATTTTCAAGTAACATTCTGTGCTTATAATCTACATTTTCTTCTTTTGTATTGTTTATGTGTTAAGAAACGTTTTAAGACACACATATTGAAAATTTTCGTAGATAGAACAGAATAGTCCAATTGACACTAAAGCTTTGTTTGGATATTTTTATAAAACAAATATCTATTTCCACACTCAATATACCTGAGTTCAAATTATAGACTAAGTTTGACACAGGTTTCATTTTAAAAGATCCATTGCAGACAAGAATGTGACAAAGTAGCTCAATGTCTAAGCCTGACATTTAGGCACAGTGGAATTGTAGTAGACATTGCAGAAGGTTACATTCAAAAAGGACCTCACACATATTCTTGTCCAACAATTTATAGATCAAGAAACCTTTATAGAGAAGTGAAATGACTTGCCTACTTCAGAAAAAGAAGCTCAGGATTAGATCAAGATAATATTTATTGCAGCAATATTAAATGCCAGGAACTGCACTTTTACTGCATTTGGGATCCGACAGCAATTTTGCGAAGTTGATATTCTTATCCCTGTTTTACAGATAAGGGAGACTTGAAAACATGAGGTGGTTTCCTGTATACCAGCTAGTTAACAAGTGGTTAATGAGGTTTGAACCTAATTATCTCTTTGGTATACAAAATGGAAAGTCAATAAATTTTTTGAGTGAATGAATAAATTAATGAATTGACAAGAATGATTTCAATGTATCAGTGTCCCACAACACACCATTGGAGCTCCAGGTATATAATTATTTGTTTTAGTTTATCCCATTCACAAAAGCTTAATTGACTTGTATAACCTTAGCTTAACACTTTCCACAAAGATTCATGCAATTATAATGGTAAGTATCTTTGCTGATAATAAAATGACCTATAATTATTCATTATTAAACATATATGTGCAAATTCCAGACTCATCAAGAAATGATGCCTTGGCCTAATTAACTTTGACTTATGATCTAGCTAGGAAATAACTATGAGTGGGCAGATATTTAAGTTATTAAGCTCTTCCACATTATCCTAAAATCGAAATAAGTGTGTATTTAATTGCTCACAAATGTGGATTCTCTTCTGTTGTAAAAATTAGAATTGGGACATGATTCAAGCAGTTTTTAATAATTTGCAGCCAGAGCACTGGTAGACAAACATATCACATGTATTTCTTTTTTTTTTTAACTTTTAAAAAATATATAAAATCTTTATTGAGATATTATTTCGTATACCATACAATTCGCCCACTTCGGTATGTTCACAAGGTTATTCAACTATCACCACAATCAATTTTATTTTTTTTCTTTTTCTTATTTATTTATTTTTTATTGGGGTATAGTTGTTTTACAATGTTGTGTTAGTTTCTACTGTACAGTGAAGTGGAGTGCCCTGTGCTATACAGCAGGTTCTTATGAGTTATCCATTTTATACATATTAGTGTATACATGTCAATCCCAATCCCTCAATTCATCCCACCACCACCCCCCAAGCCCCACTTTCCCCCCTTGGTGGGCCATACATTTGTTCTTTACCTCTGTGTCTCTGTTTCTGCCTTGCAAACCGATTCATCTGTACCATTTCGCATATATTTCTAATTACATGATTTAAAAGTTTGACCAATTTCTAACATGATAGTGGTGATATCATGAATTGTAGCTCTTTTTTAAAATCAAATATTTTAACTGTCTTAATTATGTTGAGAACATTACCAGTCCTACTTAGTAATTACATCTCTGTACTTACAAAAATAATTAATTTTGCTTGTAGATGTATATGTAGTAGTCAAAATCTGTAATAGTTACTTTTCATTCCTTTATGGAGTAGGCATAAAAACCCACTAATATTTCTAATAGGAGAAATGGCAGCAAAATGCCAAGAGGTAGGATAATATACCTACAAATTATGTGAATAGCTGTCAAGTGACGAATCTTTTATGTCACTGAAATGTACATGTTTTGTTTGTTCATTTTTTTGATAATAGCCCACGATATTTTTCATAACACAAGTTAAATCTTTTAAAAAATATTGTCTAGAACACTTCCACAAATAAGATCACAATTTTTTTTCTTGCACTTGCTTATTAAATTTTATAAGGTATAATTCAAGAGAGAGTAGCTTGTATGGACCCGATTCTATAGCAGTGAGTTGTAATAAAGTTCCAGTGTATATAACACAAGAAGATGAATCTTTATATTAGAAGCAAAATGTTCTGGATTTTAATTCCAGCGTTACTATTTAGTAGCTGTAGTTTCCTTTCTCATCCTGGACCTCAGTTTTTCTATCTATAAAATGAGAATATAGGTAATGTTTATATTACAGAGTTATTGTAAGAAACAAAAATTAAACTAACATGTACTTAGCATTTACTATATGCTTAGTAGGCATTTTCACATAAATCATTTTTTATATCATCATGTGCAATAATAATTATAAACCATATCATTTTCAAGATAAAATATAGTAACTTTCCTATGTTTATATGGTTCAATGTGATAATGAAGCACAACTCCCTTGATTCAAATTTAGGGCTACTTGTTTTAAAAGCCCATTAAACTGAAACATTAACATTGCATGAGAAATGCCTAGTGCATAGTTAGCACTCATCAATAGTTGGATATAATTGGGTGTAGGAGTTTTCTTACGCCCAGTGCAAAATTTACCCTCTTTTTTAATCCCCCGTTTTTCCTTTAGCTTCAACTCAAAAGTGAAACCAAAGAGATAAATTCTGTGTGTGTCTGTGTGTGTAAGTATTTTTTTAGTATATGACCTATATGACCTATAATTAATCCAAGAAAAAGCACTGAACATTTTTCTCTGGGCACAAAATGACTTAATTTCAATTTGATGTTCAAGTAACTGACCAATAGGGGGCAGGAGAGTACTGCTACTAACTACAGTTGGTACCTGTCCAGTTTAACCATAGCTCTCATCTGACGTTCCCAAGACACTTAAAATATCATTGCGGCTGGCGTTAGTATTTGCTTTCGCTGTAATAGAAGTAGTTGCTGAAATTTAGTGTATTAATAAAGTGCTATAACTCTTAGCAATGTTAATGAATCAAGTATTTTGATTAGCAAGGCATGTGCAGGGGAAAAAGTTAAGATTGGGTATTCAAATGAAAGTAATTAAAACGAACACAGAGCTGAAAATGAAAATGTGATGCACATAAATGGCCCTATTACCGCAAGATAACAGAGTGCTGTTCAGGCAATTTTCCTGTAACTGAGCGGACCGTTAGTTAATTGTCTGTCCCTTCCTTCTCACACTTCTTACTCGAAAGGCTTTTGTCTCTGCTATTATAATAGAAAAAGTTTACAGGGGAGAGTCTGAAAAAGTTTGAGAATGACTCCTTAGAATAAATCACCATTCAAAGACACCTAATGGTATACCACTTGTTTTTATTCATATAGTGTCAAATAGAGAATTATCTGTCCTGTAATTTTCCATCAAATGTTGAGCAGTGCATGTAACAGGAGGGAGAGAGGAAGGAGGGAGTACTTGGCTTGTTACCTGCAGGTACTTGGCTTGTCCCACCAAGACATTCGGGAGTCCTCAGAACTTTCAAGCAAACTATAGAGCTCTGTGAATATAACTTGTATCCTGGGGTTTTCCCCAAACCCTGCCCCAAAGGCCTTGTTTTTCTTAAGAAGGGAAGAAAAAGAAATGTGAATTATTTCCCTGTGAGCAAAGCAGGGTAGGATGAGGTGAGGAGTCAGCTTTGTGGATTTAAAGGGAAAATGGGGAGTGGCAAACAGTGCTGTGTACTTGACTTTGGTTCTTAAAGAATACACTCCTTCCCACAGAGGTGATTTGTTCACTGGTCATACTCCAGATTTCTTTATCAGCTGGGGCGGGTATTATGACGAGGATTTACCAAGGAAGCTAATTTAGCTCCACACTTTTTCTCTCATATTTCCTTGGGAGTATCATAAAACTGTGTTCCAGACATGCAGGTCTGGTATAAGAGAATGGCTATGGCATGTTACATATAGCCCTCAGCTGTATGGTATGTCTGTGGTCTTAAGATCCTGGGATAAAGAGGAATTGCAATTATGTGGATGCTTTTGGAATCCTCTATAACTGGTTTGAGCCAGGGTTTGTCTATGACTTCACCTTCAGGAGACTTAAAATGGATCACAACTCAAAGGGGGACTAGAGCCCAATCGTAAGATTGAATGGGTGTGTCTGCGTACATATGAGGTCTGCTTCAGATTGAATACATGGCACATCAATTGTCTGTCCTTTCTCTGCTGTGGTTCCAGCCTTTGTTTTCCTTATTTCTGCTTCCCTTTTCTGCTCAGCCCTAACGATAATTTCTCTCTCTCTTGCTCTTCTCTTTCATCTCATATATGTGATCCACCTCAGCTGAAATCCAAGTTCTCAGCCATATTAGAACTTAGATATCTGAGAACTCAGTTAAAGAACAACTATAACAGGATTATCAAGCAACCTTTGCCTGATTTGGTAAAGGACACTGATTTCGGGTTCAGAAAGTCTAGCTTTCTGTCTCAATTTTCAATTCTCAGAACTTTGTAAATATTTTCTTAGTATTAAGTAAATTACAATTAAAATGAAAATACTGCAATCCTGCTCTTGACAGTCACGCTTTGAGTTTATTTTGACAGTTGGAGTAATGGATTTTCTCTAATCCATGCTCTCTTGTCTAGTTCCTCCTGTAACCAGTAGAACTCATTTGGTCAGTAGCCATGGAAATGAGTGAAGCTAACTGGCCCATATGGCAATTGAACGTGTAATCCTGAATTCATTAACACCATGCTCCAAACGGCTGAGCTAACAAGCTAAGAAAATCAAATTAGACACTCTACAGGGCTCCTGGTTAATTTCATTTTCCTCTTCTGGGTACTTCATTATAGCCACTTTCACCAGTTACCATCTCTGAAGGGTGAGGACTGAGTCTACGTGGCTCTTGTTCATTTTGTCCCTTTTCTCGAAATTGTAGAATGGAATGTGTGATTTAAGTTCAGGTAACAAAGCCACGAACATATATCAGCAAAATTATGGTACCTAATGTACTTTGTCAGAGACTGAAGTAACATTTCAAACAACCCAAAAGGAACGCTGCTGCATTTGTGGACAAAAGAGGTGATGAAAAAGGTTTTGGCAGCTCTGTGATCTATTTTGTCTGTACCTCCTTTCCAGTCTCTGAATCTTATTTCTGCCTTCAGTTCGTACCTTACTTCATGCTAGAATATATTTTTGTGCTTTCATGTGAGCTCTGGGTTATAGATGTAACCTGACTTCCATTCATGCTTAATGACCTGGCACCCCAGCACTCTATCTTGAAGCTCAAATCTATTGTGCCTAGAAATCTGACTTTCTACGTAGCATGTCCAAATAACAACAATATGTCTGTGATTCTTGGTAGTTAATCCAGTGTTCTACTTATTAGGCAGCAGTCTGAACAGGACCTAATTCTTTCTTTGCCTAAATTGCCAGGCAAGGATAATAATAGTTTTGCTAAATTTAATTCATTTCAATTAATTAACATTTTGACACATATGCATTTATAAACTCCCAAGGCATTTATTAGATTAAAGTTTTATGATGAACCATCATGTCAACAATATTGTGGCTGAAATGTTTAAATAGGCTCAATCTTTGAATGCATTGTTGGTATTATTTTATGATGTGTTGGTTTTTGAGTTTGAGAGGAGTTGATGACTATAGGCTCATTGAGTGTCTCAATGCAAACTTTAAGCTGTATTCCTCCGTGGGTTAAGACAATTTAGTAGAATAAAATAAAAACTGAATATTATAGTTGATCATTATAAACCATTATAGTATTCAAGTTGTGGAAGGGGAAGTTTTGCCTCATTTATTACTTGAAATATTAATCATTAAATTTATTTTCTTGGAGGACAATGTCAGGGTTTTGTTTTGTTTTGGCAGTTACATAGAGATCATCCATTTCAACTTCATTTTACACATGGAAAAACAAACAAACAAACAAACAAAGGAAAAACAAAGTATACAAAGAGAGAAGGATCTGCCCAAGCAACTTAGTATCAAGACCAAGGGTAGAACCCAGGTCTCCAGGTGTTATGGTCTGAATTGTGTCCCCCCCAAATTCACATGTTGAAGTCCCAATTTCCAGTGTGACTATAATTTTGCCTTTGAGAAGGCAATTAAGGTTAAATGAGGTCATAAGGGTGGGGTCCTAATCCAACAGGACTAGTGTCCTTATAAGAAGAAGAGATACCAGATCTCTCTCTCTCTCTCTCTCCACGTATACAGAGGAAATGCCATGTGAGGACACACTGAGAAGCTGGCCATCTACAAGCCAGGAAGGGAAGCTTCACTAGAAACCAAATCTACTGCCACCATGATCTTGGACTTCTAGCCTCCCAAACAGTGAGAAAATAAATTTCTGTTGTTTAAGCCTCCCAGTTCAAGGTACTTTGTTACAGTAGGCAGAGCTTACTAATACACCAAATTTCTGCTCAGAGTCTTCTATTAGCCCATGCTACTACTTCTGTGGTTAACAAAAAGCATACATTTCAGCTATGATGCACATTGTTCAATAGTTGTCATAAGAGCTGACCACCTCTTAGCACAGTAAAATTAACTTTAAAATCAAGTGATGACAATGATGATAATGTCTGATAGGTGTTGGACCTCTCCTAAGTTTTTAGAATCTGGCACAGACACTGGCACAGAGCTGGTTCTAAACTGCCTTGGGTCTCTCTCCTTTTCAACTTTCTTCATTCCAAAGGCACTCTGAAAAATAGCCACTTTGTAACTTTATCTGATGAATCCTTCCATAATATCCCTGGAGAAGGTAGAGTTGTATCACTGTCTCTTGTTCATTTTCCATGCAAAATTCTTATCAGGCTCCTGACCAGTAGCCAGTAAGGTCTGGAGTCCAAGGTTAATGTACAATTTAAAGGTGGGGAAAAATAATAACTGGGGGAAATTCTTCAAGCATGATACAGATGAAAATTTGTTATTTTGCTTTAGAAGAACCAGTGGTATACATTTTATATTTTTCTGATTTTTGTAGATTGTGAATATCATTTAAGGCACGAGAAAGATACAGACCTGAATGAGGACATTTAAGCAATATTTGCTGAATTACTTACCTCATTTGGTTCCTTTCAATACTTGTATAAATCAACTCTTGATTTAAGATCTTATTTAGGAATGAGGTGACAAAACTACAGTAAGACCAGAAATCCTAATCTCACATCCTATGTTCACTGCTGCTCCCGAGGTTTGGTTTAGGTACAAAACTATGGATATGGCTTGAGTACAAACTTTCTAACCTAGGTTAGAATGTGATTCCATTCAATCTACATTAAGAAAGTTACAAAAATATGATAAATTTATTTGATGTTGTTCAAATATTTGGGTGACAGAGACTGTAAGACCTCTTCGTGTTCCTTTCAGCTGTGAAGAAATAAAATGTTTCCATATCAACATTTTCTTTGATTGCACTAGAATTTCAGTTGGGGTTATCTACGGGTTCATTATCTCCAACAGGGACTCTGTCATAGTGAAGGATATTGGAATCACTGAAGCAAAGTACCTGAGGAAATCCAGCGGCAAAGATACGTGTGGTGTTTATTATAAGTTAGTGGTGCTTAATTAATTACAGTTTTAATTTCATAAGAACTCTTAACCAAATAATTATTATAAGAGCGAAAAGTAGTTGCATAGCCTTGTATGGGCGCAATTAAGGAGCTCTTATTTTTACTCACTTTCTACCACCTGTATGTGGTATTTGATCCTGCACAAGGAATGTAACTACACAATGCAGAGTATGAAGGATTTGTTCTTTCCTTTTTGTTTGGCCTGGGCCTTCATAGTAATACAGATGAAGCACTTCTGCAAACTGAAGCAATGGTTAAGGAATATAAAGAAACAATCACTTCAGAATCCTTACCATGCTTTACAAGACTGCCCCCAGGACCCTCCTTCCCCCACATTTCCTCCTGTTCAGTGCCCTCTAATCATACAGGTTATTTCAGTTCCTGGAAGACACCAAACCTATTTCTAAACTTGGTCTTTTTACTTTCTCTATCTGAAATACTCTTCCATCAGAACTTGGCAGGGCTGCCGTTTAATATCTCAGATCTTGGCTCAAATGGTACCTCTTCAGGAAGGTCTTTCCTCATCACTCTGTAGCTAAACAATGTGTCTTCCTCTCACAATCAGTTTATCTTCATTGTCCAATTTTCTTCAAAGCATTTATCACTATTTGTAATTATCATTCTTCCATATTTGAAGGAACTTATTCATGTTATTGTTGTATCCCAAATGACTAGAGTAGAGCATTTATTTATTAGACAGTTAATCAATAAGTGTTACACTAATTGAACAGTTATATGGCCATACCTAGGAAAGATTACAGACGATGTGTTGTAAATTTAATTCTAGCAACTATTTTGTGTTGTGTGCCATCACCTCCATAACCTCCATCACCCTGAATGAGCTTTACAGTGGACGCCTCCTGAAGTATCAGCTTTGCTTTCTCTATGGTCATCTTTTGATACCTTTTCCTATACAGTGTGAGTCCAAGTTAACTTCTCCACTTGTAATTGTGGTTTTAAACAGGATTGGGTACCATCTCCAATTTTAAAGTTATTTTCTATTTGTTTTAAGAGTTGATGCCATTCCTGAAAAAATATACTTTTAGGAGTATATGGATTGAAATATATTTAGAGGGACAGATATTCTTCGTTTCTGTAGCCAAAAAATATAGCTGTCTAATGATGGTGGTCTCTAATTTGGTGTTGGTGCTCATGAGTTTTATTTACAGTTTTATTCATTTAGTTTATTCATTAATGAGATATTTATTGAATGCTTACTATGAACCAGATACTTAGCCAGGAACTGGATATGTTTTGGGTAAGAAATACACACAGTTCCTGCTCTCAGTGAGATCACAGATAGTGGAAGAGATAGAAAGTAACAAGTAAGCTGAAATAAATGTATAATTACAAAGTGTCTGATTATATCAACAACTGAGCTGGGTTGAATACAATGGAGTGAAGCTGGAAACCATTGAAGGATGTCAGGAGGAGCTCTCTGATGAAGTGAATTTTAATCCAAAGTTAGAAGAATGAGAAGAAATAAACAGAAAAACGTTGTCATAGTGTGGCCTGAGACAAATACTATTTCTTACTCCAGTTCCTCATTTTCAGTGTATAACACATTGAAAACCACTTTTGAAACCAACCACTGATGTCGTGATGGTCTTGCCGCAGCTGACGTGTTTTCTTCTTGTGGCTTCTCTTCAGCATCAAATGCTGAGTGAAAGGCGCATCCGTTTTCCAGCAGTCCGTCAGGATAAGTCACTCACTGGAAACTGGAATCAATTGTAAATCTAACAACATAGTGGAATGTTCAGTTAACTTTCAAGTGCCTTTTAGAGAGCACCAAGGAACTCTGAATAGGCCAATCACTTTTTCCAGAAAGCACTTGCGATTTTACTAATTTGCCTCCGAGGAGGTCCATGAAGAGAGAAAGAAAAACATACGGCACTCAGTAGCTGAAGTAGGTAAACTAATGTTTTGCACTTGTTTTCTCTGTATTCATCATTTTGAGAGAAGCTATAAATTGGTTAGTAAAAAGGATGCTTGAAATGTTTTATTCTGTTTTTCGTGGGAATCTGTGGGGTCTTGGGTAATATACCAAAATGTGCAAAGATTATTTGGAGACAGTGATGCTTTAGAATGAAGCATCAGTATGTAGTGTGCTAGATTTTTAAGGCAAAAAAGTCCTTATGCTAAAAGCCCTGCTTGTTTCAACAGACTTCTGTGATACTTGGTACACTTAGCAGGGGTGTGCTAAAGTAACTCCTGGTGAAAATGCTCAGAATGCTTCTAAAGTAGAAAGTAAAAAATTCCAGTTCTGGTGATAATGTAAATCCTAACCAAACCAAACCAAAAAAACCACGGTAATGTGTATACATATACACACACACGCACAGAAACACAAACACATACACACACGTGTGTGTGTGTGTTTAAAACAGCTTTTAAAAGCATTTCGACAAATAACTTTCAATTTTTGTATCATTTGACTGAATAAACTTAATTTGTTTCTGGAAATATATATTCTGAGAGAGTAATTCAATGATGAAAAAATAATATTCATCAAGATATCTACTGCATCCTTATCTACAATAATGAAATCTTGGAAGCTGCCCAAATATCCAACAATTAAAAATGGAAATTTTGTTGCTCAGTGTAATGTTTTGCCAGCCATAAAATAAAATTGTAGAGAATATAAAACAAGACTGTAAAATATTTAAACTAAAATGTTAAGTGATGAGAAAGAAGAGATTATGATAAAATTTTCCATTTCCTCACAAGTCACCATTCAATAGTTGTCCCACAGAAGCCTCAAATACAATATATGTAGGGCTAAATTTCCACCTCAGAATTGCTCTCCTTTCTGTATTTCTTGTCTTGTTGAACTTTATCACTATAAACATCAAACTGAGAATCTAGAAACCTTGGGTTTATCTTTGAGGTTTCCCTCTCTGACAAAATCTACCAACTCCATTCTCTATTCCCAGGGCCTATCCCCTGCAGTCTGGCCCTCACCTTACTATGACTTGCCACATAAATTAGGCAGCTTGATGTCCTATCTGACCACCTCCAGGTAATATATTCTACTAAAACAGAGGAGTAAACATGTCAGTTCTCTGCTTAGAAGTATTGATGGCTCTCTAGTATTGATATATATGGGACAAACCCTTTCATGAGATAAATGGTGACAAATATGAACTTGTACATTTTCCCTCTGGATGTTAACTGAAGAGTTTAAGATTGGCAGGAGAGTCTGGGACTTTTGGTAACTTTTGGTAATAAAGGGTTTATCAAATTAGGATCAGATGTGATATTAAAGATTTAGGGTGTAATTGCCCATGTAGGAAGCTTTGACAGCCTAGTCTATGCAACCTTATTTTTGAAAATGAGAATTACAGAATCTTATATGTGGGTGAATATATTTGAGTGGGCATAGAGAAAGGTATGAAAAGATACATACCAGGTTATTAACATAGGATGTAGGGGAAAATTATTTTTAAATTTGTGTATCTATTGAGTCGATGGTTATGGTAAACATGTGAAGAATTATTATTATTATTTTATTTATTTAACAAAATATTTTAAAGAAGTAGAGCCTAGGGTACAAGAAAAAAAGTGTAACAACACTAGTGACATTTTATGTTACTGAATCAAGTATGAGTGGCAAGAGAAATGTTTACTTACATCTCAGATTGTGCAGTTCAATTCTCTGGAACCAGAAAGGATAAAAGGATTTAGGGCAGATGCTCTACAGAGAATAGAGAATGTACGTTTGGCTGGACTATAATTTCAATTATAGCCATTTTTTTTCTTAAACACCTATTAGATGCCTAACAGAGTAGGAAGGTTAATAACTTAAAAAACATTATAATTAAGAATAATCTGTGACCTGTGTTAAAGTAAAGAATAATTTCAAGCAGGTTGTATTTCCTTATCCTTAACATAAGAGACAAAGTCTCGAGAGATTTTGCTTGCTCAGCGTCAGAGAGAAGGAACTGAATGTGGAAGCCTGTGAATTGAGGCAAACAAGATAATCTCAACAACCTTCAGTCCTCCTTGAAAGTGACAGAAGGAGTAAAAGACTCTTTAGGTTGTACCTAAATTCTCATAAACAGAGCTTGAACATCTGCTCCTAGGGAGGCTATAAGCAAAAATTGATTGGGTGCACAGATATCATTTGAATCTGCATATGGATTAAAACATTTAATCAATAGGTGTTGAATAATTAATTTGTACATGGTCTGCTAAAGGAGAACAATGTTGCTGGCATATTCTTTTAGAAAGGTTAAGTATTGTCTTTCTCAACCACTTTCAAGAACAATTAAAATTTTAATGAACAGAATCCTACTTTATTTGGCAAGAATTTTAAGCATCCGTTTAGGAAAACTGCTCCATTTACCATTTATTGCTGGGCCTGTTTGGCAAGCATCTTGGAGAAAAGAAGCAGAAAGTCAAATTGCTTTCAGGAAGGTACATCATTCAACTTTTCTTGATTCTTTACACTACAACTTTTCTTTTGCTTCAATGATTTTTGTTCTTTTGATGGCCTAAAATATATAGTATAGGGTGTTGAGTATAAAATGAATAATTAGTATGAAATAAAGTTTCATTATGATTCTCATTCCATGGTTGATATAATTCTGTGTTTTGCTCCAGTTCTGCACATTATATTATGGCTTACTTCTTCCTCCTCTTGATATTTTTTAACAAGACTAATAAGAATGAACTAAAAGATGAAACTAGTAAGCAGAGAACAATTTTATAGAGCTGGAAAAATGTAGAGTTAATTTTGGTGACTCCATAATAGATAATTTATAAATTTAAATATTTGCTCATTTAAAGGTTTCTCAACACCCCCAATCATATAATTTCTAATTTTTTTTCCTTTTTTTTGGTCACGCTATGCAGCTAGCAGGATCCTAGCTCCCCAACCAGGGATCGAACCCATGCCCTCTGCAGTGGAAGCTTGGAGTTTAACCACTGGACCTCCAGGGAAGTCCCAATTTCTTTTGTCTTTCTTCTCTCCTCTCCATTATTTGAATCAGTTGAGACTCAGCCAAGTATCTCTTCCTCAGGGAAGACTTTCCTCTATTCCTTTATGCAACATGCCTTGGTAGACTGGGCAGCTCTCCTCTTGTCTCCTCTAGTATCATCTGTGTACTTTCACTGTACTGTCAGGCAATATGTAGTGATATTGATTTACTTGCTGTTTTTCTTGCAAAGAAGAATTCACCACTTTTCTAACAGTTTTTATGACTTATTTATAAAGAGACAGATTAAAGATTAATCATACTTTAACACATATTTACTCTTTTTTGTTCTTCATTACTCTTTGCATTTCTGATACCATTTTCCTTCTGTCTGAAGACATCCCTTTTCTTCATGCTTAAATCTGGATATAGTCTACAAATTTACGTAGTCCAAATAATTAATCTTCTTTCTGCTATGCCCAGCTTATTCAGTTCTTAATCTTAATTACTATATATTTTTTAAGTTCTAGAATTTTCATTTTCTTCTTTTTTATTGATTCCAGTTCTCTGGTGAAAATTTCAATCTTGTCATATATTTTCCACACCCTCTTAATTACAGTTATTTTAAAGATCATGGCTGATAACTTCAGCATCTTTGTCATCTGTAGCTTTGCCTATTATCTTTTCCTTTAGTCCTATTCATAGATATACCTGTCAACTTTTGCTTAAATTCCAGATATTTGTATGAAAACTGGAGACACCCTGGATGATGTCATCTTCTGCAGAGAGGATTCACTAGTCCTCTGATGGGATGCAGAGGAGCAGAACACCTCAATCCAACCAGGAGCTAAGTTTACTCTGTGCTGTGTTGTAGTCTCTGTAATGATTGTTCTCTCCCTGATTTCCCTACTCCTAAGGTTTAGTCCCCCTGAGTTTCCAACTAAGTGTCTGAGTTTTGTAAGATGTCTCCCCATTGCTAGGACCTAAAATAAACTTTTGACTCCCAAGCAACGTGGCATGACAGTCCTGATCTGTTTTATAGTTGTTTTCCCCCTACCTTTTTATATCCTTGTCTTGTGCAACTTATTCCCAAATGTCTCATGTGGAAAACTGATGCCAAGTGTTGGGCTTATTTGTTTGAATGTACTGTCTCTCTGGGATTTTATTGCTTTAAATACAGGCTGCCACAGCACCACCTATCTCAAATGTTTGTCTTCCTGGCTCTGGGAGTTGCCTCAAGCTCTGCTATCTACTCTACATCTTTGTAGAAACCCTTTGTCTGGCTCTTAACCTCATGCTCTCTTCCAATTATTTTAAAACGTCCTGGGAAGAAAGAGGCAGAGAGAAAATTGAGATCATCTCAGTTAGCTTTGTCTTAGGCCATAAGCTTTGGCAATTTCTGATGCATTCCAACAAGTTTTAACATTTTTATATGGCTTTCTTGATTTTATGTTGTTAAAAATATTAGTTGAGTACAAACTATTCCATCATAACCAAAGCAGAAGTCAATATTCTGCATTTTAAAAATGGAGAATGTAACCATTTCTATATTTTGGATTATTTCACCAGTCTTGTTTGTTTAAGAAATTTATAAACTGTATTCTTTTTTAGTCATCAATCTCATGTTCACTGACCTGCAAAACTGAGCAGCTGACCCCGTGAAAGCCCGTCTGACCACATGGCCTTTATAGGCAGCTCTTTCCTACCTAGTCTAGCTAGGTTAACTTTAGTCATCATCTCTTTGTATTGTATATTTGAATTTTTTTTTTTTTTTTTTTTTTTTTTTTTTTTTGTAGGGGG